>NW_020327093.1:50000-213319 GCF_001858045.2 Oreochromis niloticus
TTGCCCTGTCGCTTGTGTCGAGTGGCAATTTTCATATCTCAGCCTGTGTCACAAGAAACTCTTTATGACGTTAGGCAGATTAGCCCCTGATCAACAAGTACGCTAAATTTGTACCCTATGTCCCTAGTATGTCATTTACTTGTCGTTTATTCAGAACGGTACACAGGCTACTGTGGGCCATAGCAAATGACAAATGAGAGTGAGTGACAGCCTTTGCAGCATCTAGGGTACTAAACAGTGATAGGAATAACGTTACTTCTTCAGTAACGAGTAATCTAACTAATTACTATTTCTATCGTTACAACGCCATTACTGTTACTAACAAGAAAATGCGGTGCGGCTGCGTGACTATTTTTCAACACACACACACACACACACACACACACACACACACACACGGTTGAAGCTGTCTTCCGCTTACTGGGAGCTAGGAGGGCAAAACAATCACACGAGTGCTGCTGATTGGCTGAGTAAGAGTAAGGTAGTCATGGAAAACAATCAGAGTTAGACTTGGCCGGATGTTCTCATGCAAACAGATAAGCACAGTAACAAAAGTCATGGAGAGCCTGGATTTTTCGAAGGTAGCATTTTTAAGTGGAGGTTCAGACATTATTTTTCGCTTAAAGAGATCTGTATGTGAAATGTAAGCTATGTCCTGGAACAAAGTGCTTTTCCACATCAGCTGTAAGCAATTCGAATGTTACGAAGCACCTCTCAACGTCACATGCTTCAACAAAACTAGTCACCAAAAACAACGGTGTTGATGCTAGAAGGCGCAGCCCAAACCAGGTGAGGCTAACATGAGCTCAGCGAGCAATGGAGATGGAGCGACACAATCCAAGCAGCCTAAGCTTGATTTCTCTTCTCCACAAACATCTGTGACACAGACTGAATTAAACAGATTGACAGCCAGGTATGTCATTGAGAACATGCAGCCTTTATCAACAGTTGATTCGGATTCCTTCAAGTCTCTTTTTTCCAAGATACCAGCAAGAGGATGGGTCGGCCCGCCATGCAGAAAGACTTTTTCCAAATACATAGACACCGAATAAAATGAATGTCAAGCTCAAAAAGACATTTAATGAGTTAGAATATGTCTCTACTACAGCAGACATCTGGACTGCATTTAATAAAAGCTATCTTGGTGTAACTGGATAAATCCACACAGCATGCAGAGAGGGAAAGCAGCACTGGCATGCAGAAGATTCAAGGGTCGCCATACGCATGATAATATTGCTGTAGAGTTGGACAACATTCACTCACACGATGGCATATCTCACAAAATAACATCAAATGTGACGGACAATGGCTCTAATTTTTGTCAAGGCCTTCAAAAAGTACCAGCCAGTTGAGGAGGATGACTCTGAGAATGATGAGGACGAGGTAACTTTTACAAACATGAACAATGCCTTAAAAAACAGTGTTGGTGATGACAATGACAACGATGATAATGTAGGTGTGATGATCACTCTGCCACATCAGAGATGTGCATCACACACATTAAATCTTGTTTCTTGTAATGATGTTGACAATTGGCTGCTTTCACAACCAGAAACAAAAACGCTATATAGAAGCGCTACCACAAAGTGCACAGGGTTATGGAACAAGGCCAGTTGTTCAACAGTGGCTGCAGAGACAGTGGACGGCATTATTGGAAAGAAAGTGCTAGTTCCTTGCACTACAAGATGGAATTCGTTTTATGAGTCCCTGACTCGAATCTGTGAGATTTCTCTGGTTGAGCTGAACACCATCTTCTCCAAGTTTGAGTTGACAGCCATGACAGAGCGGGAACGTCAGTTCATCAGAGAGTACTGCACTGTCATGAGGCCACTTACAGTGGCCCTGGACATTCTTCACGGAGAAGACAACACTGCCCACACTGGAGACATTGATGTTTAAGACCCTGGAGTTGACCAGTGGCCTGCAAATTCTTGAAAATCTTCCAAAGGCAGTTGTCACAGTAAGAACTTATGTTTTTGACCAGTTACCCAACAACTGCATTTTTATACATATGGATGGAAAATGCATATTGTTAGTTCATACATCTTATTCTATGCTTTAGAGTTGTATGACTAGAGATCAGACCTTTTGCTGTAAAGAAAGAACAGAAACTATGCTATTATGAAAAATATAATGTTAAATGCAATATATTTTGAAAGATTCACATGATACATAATGTGGTGTGTGTGTTTATGTGTATAGATAGGTTGTATAATATATTTTTTAGATACTTTACTTTCAGACAATCAAAACAAGATTTGCAGAGGAGTTGGAAAGTGAAGATGCTCTCTTGGCTCTTGTGACTCTGCCCAAATTCAAACTACGTTGAGGGCACGCAGCCTTAACGGTCCTCAAGGGCTGCGTACTCAAAGACCGCTAAGGCCGGAAGTGCGAGGCTTGTAGGCTTGTGAAATGGGACAGTCTAGCCTTCAAATTTCCGTCACCAGCTGGACACGCCCCCACCACTTCTCCCGATCAGAGTAATGGATGCGGAAAACATACTCGCTACTGTCGTCTTCCTGCTACTTGAAGAGCTACAACAAATCACTCGTCACAGACGGGTGATTTTGTTGCGACTAATCCAAGACCACGTTCAGGTACAGTGGAAAATACATACTGATACTGCTACTGACATTTGAAGTGTGTGTATGTGACAACGGTGCACTAGCTCAAAACTCTGATATTCACCAGTGTAGACGTGAGTCTCACATAGAAGTATGTGGGCCACCACCCTTCACAGTGAACCAGTATATTGTAGTACATTCCCCTCAAGTACAATAACGACAAAAATGTGTAGACTCGTAAAGTCAGATTTGTAAACTACAACAACAGCAACATCCGTAATGATGCCAACATTAAAGCAATTTCTGTCATTTCCCATATTTCCCTTCACCAGACCAGACCCCTGTACTGCAGGATCAACCTGAGTGTCCCAGTCCTGGACAGGTTTTTCAATGATGATGACACCAGGCCCAATTTCCACCTGAGCAGGGAGTCTGTGAACATGCTGCTGAATCACCTGAAAGAGGACCGGAGACATTGTTGGGGTGCCACAATTGAGGTCCTTGTTTTTGCATTCTGGCTAGCAAGTGGAGCATCCTACAGAGTGGTTTCCAGGGTGTTCGCAATACCCCATTCCACTGTCCACCGCATCGTCCACAGGGTCACAGAGGAGGTGGTGGCTATTCGCCATCAGGTCATCCACCTCCCTCGGACCTCTGAAGATCTACACATCGTGTCTCACGGGTTTACAGAGCTGGCAAGACACAGAGCCTTCTTGAAAGCTGCTGGTGCAACTGACTGCTGCCATGTCCGCATCAAGCCTCCCAGTGGCCCTGATGGTCAGTGCTACAGGAGCAGGAAATTGGTCCCCTCCATCATCCTGCAGGCAGTTTGTGATCATCAGGGCCGTTTCATTGATACATATGTGGGCTGGCCAGGGTCAGTGCATGACTCCAGGGTGCTCCGCAACAGCCCAGTGTATCGGCAGGCCATTTCCCCTCCTCCAGGGCACTTCATCCTTGCAGATGGAGGGTACCCATGTCTCTAGCATCCACTCCCCCGCATCACTCCGTACAAGAGGCCAGTCCAAGGTGTGGGAGCCCTGCGCTTTAACTCCCATCATTCCAGGGCACGCTGTATTATAGAGCGTGCCTTTGGAATGATGAAGACAAGGTTCCGGGCCATCTTCCTCCAAACGCAGGAGGTGCACCACACCTTTGTGCCACATGTAAGTCAGTAGGATACATAAGCAGTGTTTAAGTAATAATCATCATGATATAATGGGGTCTACAGTGTATGTTCGTGTATTAACACGTTATTTACAACACAAAACATCTGTTTCAGGTCATAACAGCATGTGCAATCCTGCACAACATCTGCCTCGGTGTCGGGGATGTTGTGGCCCCGGAGGATGAGCCAGAGGATGATGTGCAAGATGAGGGGGAGGCTGGTTTGGAGGCAGGCAGTGGTGCTCTCTGGCGGGATCGGCTATCTGCTGAGGTGTCTGCCCTGGAAGAGGTACCCCTGGACCACGATTATTGTTAGAAGGCAGGTATGCTGTTTGTAGTGCATTGTTAGAGTGCTAGAATATTACGTGTGGCATCCGTATTAAGAGGATTGTGTGCACTTTGTCCTTGCATCTTTCTGCATACATTTCAGGGACATGGCAGTTGTCAGTTACACCAGCCCTGCAAGCCCAAGTGATGAGATGATGCGGTGGACAGTGGAAACGAGCACCCCTGAATGACTCCTGGCCACCAAGCTGGAGATGCTCCACTCAGTAGCTGGAAATGCAAACCAAGGGTCTCACTTGTGGCACCTCATTCCTTTCTGTGGTCCTGGTCCAGCAGATTGAGCAGTACTGCCTGAGACTCCCTGCTCAGCCACATAACAGGCCTAGTTAACAGTGCCTGTGCATACTGGGACACTCAGGTTGATCCCGGACTGCAGTGATGAGTCCTGGTGAATGTTTGTCATGTTGTGTTTGGGTGTCTTGTGTCATTTGTGTTGCACTGATGGTATTCCCTCAGTTCACACACTGACTGTCCTTATGCAGTTACACATATATTGTGACGTTGTATGTAGTATGACTGACTGCTTCAAATACAGTTGGAGTATAACAAATTTTTTTTATTCACAGGACTTTGTACATTCTGTTCATTTTTCACATTTGTTCAACAATTCAAATAAAAAGTGCAACTTGTATTAACAGAACTTAAATTATTTCGTCCACATTTCACATATCCTGCACAAACATAAATATGACAACTGTAAGTGTTTGTACAATGGGTCCTATTCACACTACCTTACTCATTTTGTTTTTCCACAACCTTCTCCAGTAGACATATGATCCTGTCCATTCGCTCGGCACGTCTTTCTTCAATCTCCCTCTGTAGCCTCATGTCCTTTTTTATCAATTCCAGGACTTCATCCTCCCTGTCCCTCTTCCTCTTTTCTGGCCGTGCCTCCAGCTGGGCCTCATTCTCCCGCCGTTCCACATCCTCATCCATTTGAAGGACCTCATCCATTGGGACAAACCAGGGCCAAGTGGCAGCAGTGGTCTTCCCACTCACCCCCTCACCTGATGCGGGATACTTGCAATCCTACAGGCAGAGGAAATCAAAGTGACAGTTCGCCACAACAGCAACAGTACAGGTTTACATGACTAGGTTCATATGATTCATATTCCAATGGTACTGCACATACTTTGTATTTTTTCTTTAGATTGTCCCATTTTTTTTTCGCCTGCAACGGGTTGATTTGGCCCGCCAGGCCCATCTGCTCCAGGATTGCCCTGGTAGACAGAATATGATAGGACATGTCAATGATGTTAATCCTTGCACAGGATCCTCAGCAATATATGCAAACTTCAAACTACAATGCAGGACAGGCACTCTCCATTATGCCCAACAGATTTATGCATGAATACTGTTGCTATACCTCCAACCCGCAGCGGCTGAGTTCCTGGCACCAGTGAACAGGTGTTCGTTTTCACCCCGGAGTTTGATGAGCTCAGCCATCTCCTCCTTACTCCCTGGAATATGACAGGACATTGGAGTACATTTTCTACCATCTTACACTTCTGGTTCATCATTTTTCTGTTTGACGTGTAGTATGATAGGTTTGCACATTCAGCTGTGTGCAGACTCCCAACTTCACTCTCAGCCAAGCCGATTTTCTCAGGAACAAATGCAACACTGTCATAGGCCAAGCAATAACATTTGTAAGTTATTTGGGTGACTTCTGTGACATGTTTAACCTGAGTGGCGACAGAGCGCGGGTGGGGGCGTTGGAACGGAGTACGCTGTTTGGTAACAGATGTCTCCGACAACGTCAGCGCACTTGTGCAGACATGTGATGTGTTGCCACATTGCGCAGATATTTGGAGTTTACACGGCTACATTTTTGTATTTTGTTATCTTCAGGTTTTTGTTGGTGACCCTCACAGGGTAATATAAAAACCGACCAGTTACAAATCAGCGGGACTGTGTATTTACAGTCACCTACGTGTGACGGCTGAGAATGAATTCACCGTGACATGTACAGTTACACCGCCATTATCTTTTGCATTTTGACAATTGTGTCGGTACTTCCGACGTAACATACATTTATGGATGTGGGTGCCCTCCGCCGCTGTTTCTGCCACGTCTGTACTTGCTGCCATCATTGCAAACTGAATTGGCCGGGCTGCGCTATGCATTCTGGGATATGTTGGGCCACGAAGTCTACATCGCCATATCCTTAAAATTCAGGGAAATGAAGGACGCATTTGAGGGCCGCATTTCGAGCAGCCTTTGAGTTGGGACAGCCTTCGTTGCGTCGCTGTGATGTAATCGGGCTTAAAATGCAGCCTTTAAGGCTGCAGACCCTGAATCGGGATAAAGCCAAACAGAGCGCTTTTTAGAGGTGGCCAGACGAGCGCACAGACTCACACAATAAGCATTAATTCAGGCCATTTCGCTGTATATTTCTCTATGTGCTGTTAGAAGCTATTAGATGCAGGGGGAATCTAAAGGTAGGAGTAGGGCTGGGTCATATCATACCGTTCACGGTAATACCGGTATAATGTTGGCAGGGCTCGCAAAATCGCTAGCCCGACGTCGCGGGGCTAGCGATTTTTCCAGTCGGGCTACCAGAATCTATCTCTGCCCTGCCCGTCGGGCTATCATAGGAAGGAAAAATATATGTCAATGCTTTTGCATTCTATCGGAAATGTAGCTGGGTAATTATGTCATTGGCATCGATGAGCCACTGTCAATATGTGACATATTGAAATCGCGTTTGAATTTGCGCTTGTTTTTTGCTTTCACTTTCCAATCGCACGAACTGTGTATAGAGAGCGACAGTACTGATTGGTGAGTGACGATAATTTGCGCACCAATTCCTCTGACATCGTCTTATCAATCGTTAGCTTACTGTGCAAACATGACAAGTGAAATCTCCCACAGCAAGCTTAAACATGTGAGAGGTTGATCGCACAGAGAATCGCTGAGCGTTATGTGAGCGGGTGTGTAAAAGCAGCAGGATATACTATATATTTTAGTTCTGCTGAGCCAAATAAGACAGGTCAGGGTGAAGAGCCAAAGAAAAGCTTACCACAAAACGGAAAAGTTATGACAAATCAGACTATATGGCAAAAAGAAAGTGCAGCTTTATAGTTTCATGGACAAAAGAATTTCTGTGGCTGCAATATGACAAGCTAAATAACCAGGGCTGCACATAAGTGGTCCGCAGGTGCGCATTCGCTGTCAAAATAAAAAACGCGCACAAGATAAGAAGTTGCAACGTGTCTTTGCGTACATAAGATTTTCTGGAGGAGGACAGACATTTGTTTAGAACTCTTAAAGATGTCGAAGAAGCTCCTTTAAGCAATTACTTTGGTGTTCCTCCACCTCCAAAGAAATGTCAGGAGTCCGAACCACAAAAGAAGCGCGTATTCTCTGAAAAGTGGTTGCAGGAGGTGAGCTGGCTTCAAACAAATGATGAACGCACAGAGATTTGGTGCAGAATGTGCCGTGAAAATCCCACTCTAGCGGACAAAAACACTGCCTTTTATATGGATGCCAACGCACGTTGCAACTTATTATCTGGTGCGCGTCTTTTATTTTGACAGCGAATGCGCACCTGCGGACCACTTATGTGCACCCGTGTAAATAACATAATGTTCTGCCGGATGTGTTGTTGGTTTCCCTCGATTTCTGAGTCGACAAGTGCCTCTGTTACTGGGACCAGTAATTTTAAGAAAGGCCCCCATTAGAACCCATGAGAAATGCAAGAAATGCATTATTGCTCAGTCTGCAGTATCTTTCCCAGAACAAACACCAATTGCAAATAACATACTAAAAATAAACCTAAAAAATCTGTTTAGAACAGCGTACTATGTTGCAAAGAGTGAACTACCATTGGCAAAATTTAGCAGTCTTTGCAAACTTCAAAAAGCAAATGGCCTCGATCTTGGTTCCACTTGCCTCTTACCCGTGACTTCAGTGGAAATTTCAAATTGACAGACTGACACAGACTGATTCATGTTCTACACAGTTCTTACAAGTTCATAGAAATTTCTGTTCAATTAGAACCAAGTATTTGAGTTGATGATTGTAATTTTTATACGTTGTAATTTGTGTTTCAACAATTTTTTGATTAAACAGGAAACAAAACATCAATCAAAAAATTGCTCTCTCTTTTATTCGGGCTACTTAAATTTATTTTGGGCTACCAAAAACTGAAGAGTCCCTGCCCGAAGGGCTACCAGGGATTTTGAAATTTTGCAACGATAAGAAAATGTAATATTGCAATAGAATATGGGTAAAACGTGCATGCGCAGTGCCTTTGTTTTCATACGCACATGGCGGAAAAAGCATGGTGGCGACGGAGAATGAGAAAGCCGAAAGCGGATCGTTGAATGAAACAGATGAACCAGAATTGGTTTGTAAAAATGCTGCAACTTGTCAGGACACTCGACTACCGCAGGCATGCACTCACTGGACTTGACATTTATCGACACTAACGTGGAGTCTCACACAACAATCCCACGCTGAGGAGCGCTCAGCCACAGTCTTAAGAAGCTCCCCAACGACGCTTCATTACCTGCAGGTGTGTGTGATCATCTGCTTCAGGTGTGGCCATCCTCTAGACAGGACACGCCCACCAGGCCTACCTGAAACCCAGGCCGTTTATCAATGCCCAAGTACGCGAGTACGTACTCGCGTTCTCGGTGAGTACGTACTCGCCGAGAACGCACGGGAGTACGTACCCGCCGAGAACGCGAGCACGGACTCGCGATATGCACAATTGGAACACCTGCGTACGTGATGATGTCACAGGTCCGGAGTTTTTACTGCCGTCCCCTCTTAATTTAACTGTGAGTAACATGTTATGAAGCTTAACTTTAATCACAGCCAAACCGGTTTACTCAGGAACAAATAAAACACTGAAATAAACCAAACATTAACATTTAGAAGTGATCTAAGTGACTTATATATCATTTTTAACCTCAGTAGTGAAACCTCTATTAATAAAAATAGTGTACATGTACATACGTGTACATACCTTAATAAAAACAAGCAGGTGGGATGTTAGAACGCTTTTATTTCTATTCTAGTGGACACTCAATACTATAGACAGCTGCTGGAGTTTCTTTAACCTGAGTAGTGAGAAGTCCGCGAGCGGGGGGGGGGGGGGGGGGGGGTTGAAAAAGATGTGCCGGGAGTCCGCTGTTGAGTTCTGGACGAAATGCATTCTGGGATATATAGCTGTCCCAAGTCCACACCGATGCATGCTCGATAAAACGGGCGGATCGAGAACACATCCGGGACTTTTTCGCGTTCTCGGCTTGATGCGTACTTCGAATTGGAACAGTACTTGGTACTTGGTACCTACTTGGTCTCCGACTGATGACATATCACGAGTACACGAGAACGCAAGTACGCACAAGTACGCATATTGATAAACGCCCCCAGTATTCAGCCACACTCACAGACACACCCACTTGGCGGTCTGCTTCCTGGAGTTGATCTCCGTAGGGTCAGCCAGGGGCGCCTGGCAAGCAAAGAGACATGTACCTACGACTGAACAGCACATGAAAACATGCAACAGTCTAAATAAAGGTAGCTCAGTTATTCACCCATATGTTCTAGAAACTTGAGGATCCTTAATGAGGCGATACGAGCAGCAACTACAGATTAACAGTGGGGCTTCTGAAGGGAGCAGCTACATGTAAACTCTGATTTAAAACCAGAAGTAATCCAGAGAAAAAGCAACAAAAATTCAGTAATTTTTTCAGCAGAGTGCACATTGCACTGAGCCAAGTGAAAGAGAAGAGATTATTCAAGGCTGCTGTAATTAATATTGTCATAGAAGAAAAGGGCAGTGCAGCAGCTGTTGTATATTACAGAGTCTCAAGCGTTCAAATGTGAACGAAACCATGATTCAGGTTTCTATTTAAACAACGCAGCCTACCTAAATTTGCTGGAAAAAATTCCACTGGGACTCAATGTGACCTACCTGCTAGTACGACCCATCTACTGCAGATCATGAGACTAATTATATATTCCACTGAGATGATCTGCCCAGCTCTAACCTCAGCCTTTTTACCCAGCTGCCGAACGGGTGGAGGATGTTAATTCAGGAGGTCACTGGATAATGATTCCACAGGGCAGTGGAGAATTCACAGTTTAAAAAAAACGAAGAAAAGATTCAGTCTCTGGAGTGAAAAGCACCGGATTTAGTTGAGCTGAAAAGTGAAGTCAGTGCGGTATTACCTTAAACTTGGGCCAAGTCCTGTTGCAAAACGAGCTCTATGTCAAGACAGACCTCTGCTCTCTCGTTCTCAGACCACAGTAAATGCTCTCTTGATGAGTTTATGGTCTCAGTCGCTATTTGGAGGTCATGATGTTCATTTTGTAAACTATCATCAATAAGGGTGATAAAACAGACGCTTTATAAGACACAAAATGCTTTCAGTTTCCATCATAAAATCTAACACGCTGCATTAAAGTATAAGAGTAAAAGTAATTCAGAGTGGTTGTTCAGATCATCATTTAAGGGCATGTTCTGCACACCTGAGTAGCTCGAGTCAGTGAACTTTTGCCACCGTTGCTACAGTGACAGTGGATAAAGGATGTATGTGACCAGTCAACCAGTTGGTTTCACTCATTTTTTTCCCTCCCTTTTATTGGAATAAACCAAAACATTGGTCGAATATTGGTATGGGTCACAACTGGCTGTGTTGACTGATATGTGTGTCACATCAAGTTTCTTCTGTTTAAACCTTTAAAAAATCTGATGAAAAAAGACAAAAGTAAATAATGAAGATTATCGGTACTGAGATCAGATACTGGGCTGCACAGTAATGCAGTGGTTAGCACTGACAGCAAGAATAGAACCGATTTGAATAGAATAGCCACTTTATTGTCATTCAGGACAGTTTGTGTGTTAGTATAAGAAGGTCCTTGGTTCCAGTCCTGAGGCCTTTCTGCATTGAGTTTGGATGTTTTCCCCGTGCCTCTGGGTACTCTGATTTCCTCTCACAGTCCAAAGATATGCGTGTTGGGTTATATAAAACAGAAAGACGTTTGAAGCTGTTCGTGTATGGAGGCGAGGAAATGTAAGGACCACATAATGAGGATTACATGCATCAAAGAAGGTAATGGAGACCAAAGATGCACAAAGAGGGCCTGAAGGCTTATCTCCACTATAGGTTTACTGAAGCTGTTAGAGGTGTAGCTGAGTGCTCCATTAAGAGTGGAAATACCTCATACATATTCATCAACACGATATAACTTGCAGTTTGCCATCTGCTATTTTGTTATATATCACAAAAACAAGAAGGCTGAAACATAGGCCTAAAATCCATATCTGACCCTGTTTTTCTTCCTTTCATCTGATTGATAACTATCCAATCAGAGAACAGGTGGGTTGGGCTATTGGAGGGGTGCTTTATGGAGCTTCAGGTCCTTGAAGGGAATAAATGCCTTTTTACATGCCAGCCCAGTGTTTTCCTTCATCAACACGAAGGAAAACAGTCTGTGGTGGTCTCAGTTTGGTGATTTTTGTGTCACAGGTTTACGTGCTTAATACAGGGACCTCCAGAGCCTTTTCAACAGCGCTGCGGACCTGGGGGGGGGGGCAGTATTGTGGAAATGACAGTCTTCACTAGTGGGGATAGTTACAAAGCTCTCTTCGTTATGAATGAGCATACATGTTTTTATTGAATATTTGAAGAACCACAAAAAAAACCCAGAAACTCTTGTAGAGGACATAAAGTCAGAGATAGAAACGACAAGGAGCAGGTGCATCTAGTACAGGTAGAGCTGCTGCAAAAACCCACAGAGCTCAGCAGCCAGCGCAACAAATTCTGGATCCTTGGCTTTTAGTTAGCAGTTAGCATCAGCAGCACATGCTGCGTCCGATGTGAAAGTACCTTTATGCTGCGCACTGTGACTCACAGCCATGGTCCCGGGTCAGCCCTGACTTTGTGTTAAACTAATCCTAAAGTAATAATGGTATTTCTAACCACTGATATACCACAACTTTATCCTTTCAACAGCTACTGAAAGTTAGGGGACCTAGCATCTATCGGATATTTACTAGGGGAGCAACGATACACAAAATTCACGGTTCGGTTCGGTTCGATACTTTGGTGTCACGGTTCGATATTTTTTTCGATACAAAAAAAATGTTCATGCCTTTTTAATTTGTCATTTATTAAAATTATAAATATATATTTTAATACAAAAGTACAGTTTTTAAATTTAATGTTGCTGAAACTCTGGTGGTGCCACAATGTTGCTGAAGCACTCATCTTTGGAAAAGAGAGTTTATTACAGAGAAATGTCTCTTTCCAAAATGAAAGCTATACTATACGCTTCTTCTGGGGTATATTCTCAGCAGCATATTAAACATATCAGGTCCCCATAAGGAGAATCATGTGCTAACGGCTGTCTAAATGACTCGGGTAAAGTTTGTAGCATGCATGCTTGTTGTTTTTGTCTGCTTCCACTTGTCTTTGCACTAGGATGATGTCGGCGTAAATGTGCAGTCATATTCGTTGTGTTCCCACTAGTGCTTACCATCAGGGTCATGCTTCACATGAAAACCAAGATAGATCCAAACGCCAGATCTGAATGAGGGTGGGGGAGGTTCAGTTTCGGGTAGCGATGAGGCAGTTGCCATGTTGCAACGAGCTTAGCTTCTGTCTTGCTAGCTTACGGTACGCTCAGTGGATCTGCACTCGACAGTGCAGCCTAGGCGGAGTAGTCGAACGCAGATCCAGTGAGCGCTCAACACAGACAGCATCGTCAGAAGAAAAGTTGATCAAATAAATAAAAAATTTTGTATTGTTCGACACATATGCATACCGAAACGAAAGCACTGTATCGAACGGTTCAATATCGATACGAGTATTGTTGCACCCCTAATATTTACATAGAGATCCTCCAACTGTATTATCCTTCAAGGACCTGCAGTTCAAAAAAGCGCCCCTCCGACAGCCAAACCCATGTGTTCTCTGATTGGATAGTTAAATTTGTGATTGACATGACATTGGCCAATCAGATGAAAGGAAGAAAAACAGGGTCAAAATTCGTACTTGAAACTTGAGTGCAGAGTTTCACATGTATTTTTTGGCTAAGTCCACACACAAATCTTTTTTACGCACACACAAATTCTTTTTACACATACAAATCCTAATTTACAAGTACAAAACTGATTTACAAGTACAAAATATTTATGACCACAATTTGAGCCCATATTTATTCCCACTGAAGCAGCTGCACGGCACGGGGAAAGAAGACGCAGGAACCCCCGGCTGAGTTCATTTAAAATTTAAATTTCATCTTTAGGTACTTTATTACTACAGGGCTCTAGAGTGTGACCAAATTTTTCAATGGTGTGACTAAAAAAAAAACTCCTAGGTCGCATCAGTGCGACCGTTTGAGTAAAAAAAAAAAAAAGAAGAAGAAAAGTCTCCACAACTCTGCAAGTCTCCGTGTGGTCAACAACAGACACACATTATGCCCCTATCGTGGTCTAAACCAATCAGAGATAGTCAGGGGCGGGACCTCTCTGATTGGCCGTGATCCAGTTGAAAGTGCAGGTGGATAGAGAGAGGTGAGTAGCTTGAATGAAGCTCTAAAACTATTTCAACAACCACCAAACAGCAAATGAGAGCAAATAAACAGATTCCACACAAAGACGTAAACACAGAGAGCGGACCCGATGCATCAGAATCAGCTTTCTCTTTCTCGGCTTTCTCACCCGACGGCCCGTACACGGACACACAACAATAAAAATCACACTTCATGCTCGCTCTCTCTCACTCTCTCTCTCTCTCAGTGAACTTCAAGAACATTTTCCCATCTCAAATCTCAATTTTTGCATTGTTCATTCGCTTATTACCCACCAGTCTACCGTTGTTTACAGCGCTGTCTTTTTTTTCTTAAATGTCCTTGGAGAAGAATATACTGAAGAAATGTAAACTTTTTTTAAATTATGCAAAATTGCAGAATATCTTTAAGGTTATCTGCTATAAAAAGCCAGGCCAGGAAAATCTCCTTCATGTTCTGCGTTTTATTCTCAGTTACTCAGTTACTCTCAGTTACACCTCTGATGAAGTCTCACATGTATCAGTACTGATAAATGATCAGAATTATAATATTTGTGACTGTCTGAGGCAAAATTGAATCGAATTGAATGAATCAGAATCGAATGGATTATAGAAAATAGTGATGATACCCAGCCCTAGTGAGCAGCCTAGGCCCGACAGAAGTGGATGTAGCTGTGGGTAATAAGAAAAGATGAAAAGAACTATTGATAAATTTTTTGTTAAGTTAAGGCCTGATCCGTCTGAAATTCATAACCAGCTCTGACACGGAGCCATCAACCTCTGAACGCTGAAAATGCAGCAGTGTATCCAGAAAACACATTATATCCCACAAGAAATGCACTGCCCAAGTGTCCCCTCTCCCCACTGCTTTTCAGCAGCAAGCAGCAGCAAACAGGTCGTCAGAGGAGCCGAGATGACGATTAAGTTTAACATTTTCTACAATATTGCCAAAGAGTGCCAACGCATAGTTTTTCAGTAACTTATCTTTCTGGTAGAAATGTGCTCCAAATAAAGAACTTTGTGTTGACGAGATTGTTAATTGATCATTTACAAATCAATAATGTCTGTATGGACAGCATTTTCCCCCCCAAAAAAGTGCACATGTAAAACTGCGGTGTTAAGCGGTGCGGTTGAAAAATTTGGGTGCGCCTAACAAAAAAAGTTAGGCGCACCAGTGCAACCATGGCAAAAAGTTAGTCTAGAGCCCTGTACTAGCAACCTGTCACAAAAACACACAATTTCCTCCAATTTTTTGAGATTGGAAAAGTAGGAGACAGAAAAAAAGGGGACAGGTGGAAAAATCTATCTACAGTGGAGGAACAGTACCTGAAAGTCATGTCAAAAAAAAATTCAGCAAACACCTGACACAGGACCTGAAAGATGCACCTGGTCCTTCAGTTGATCCATCTAGTGTTCACCAAAGCCTCATCTCATGGTGTCAGTGAAGGGTGGCTGTCAAGAAAGGGAACAGGGAGAAAAGGCTGAGGGATGCCAAATTACACAAGAACTGTGTGGGATCATCTCGGCAGAACAAAACTTTTATTTGTACTCATGTACTCAGGCATAAATTATCAGGTACAAACTGTAACACCCAAACCCACCCTGTCATTACACCAGCATCAGTTTACATTTTCAGACTGCAGTTGTAGCAGCGGCTACGCTCGGAGAATTTTGATGCAGGATCTTTGGCTGCCAGCAGGCATGCCTCCCTGTGTATTTGATTTTTTTGTTAACTGATGACTGAAGGTAAAGGTTTCACCACACATCTGTCAGCTGTCAATTAGGGCACTTTAAGTCTCAGAGTGCGATATGGGTCCTTGCGGTGCTTAGTCAGGGGCAGAGTATGTTTTCTGTTGTAAGAGTCAAAGTGATGTCTGCACAACCTTTTAAGCTAAATAACACAAAGAGGAGCTCTTTTAAAACAAGAGTGAGACTGAGAGGCCTGCTGCAAGAAGATACACACCCAAGTGCTGAGATTGTAAAGATGAAAAGTGAGCAGAGGAAAATGAGCGTTTCAGGAGAAGGAGGCGGTTTCCTCTTTTTCCCCTCTGGCAGCCTCACAGCAGGGAGTTATGAGGTAGCCCCAACCTACCTCACATCTGCCCGCTGTGCAAGAACAAGCTCAGCAACACAAGCATCCTCTCTCTTTTGCGAGTGCATACGTGCACATCTACAGTGCTGCATGCCGATGAACCCATTTTCTTGGAGCACCTACACAAGCTGCAATATACAGATCATGTTTCACAGCGCTACAGCGAGAGCCAAACACCTCCCTCTGTGTTTCATTCTAGCTTCTCCCTTCTCTTCCCAACCACACACACTAACACCTTTTTCTTGTGAATTTTATTTTAATCCTTAACATAAAGACAACTATAAATTAGGATAACCAAACCTGATTTATTACCTCCTACACCTCCCCCACTGTGTTCAACAGGAAGCTAAAGACTGGTGCTGTTAAATTGTTCACAAAACAGCAGGAGCTCGGTTTGAGGCCACAGTGGGCCAAAAAACACAAACAAGATGACCTCCAGCAAGGACAAAATGTATCTGGATGTCTCTGTGAGCATCTGTCTCACTGTGTAAGTGTGGCACAGTGTCTGTGTGTGCATGGCTGGGGAAGAGATACAGCACAGCTGAAAGCCAGCACTCAGACGAGGACCCGGTGCATCGTCTGTGTCTCATCTCAGCCAGTTTACTTACAAACTGTTCAAGTTTGAATTTTAAAGCCGACAATGTGAATGAACCTTATTTACATGTGGTGTTCATCTCAAAGAAACCAGAGTGAGTGTAAATTGTTATTCTAAAAAAAATAATGCTTCTCGGCTTACTGCGGATCCACTTCAGTATCATAAGGGAAGTAACAGCAGCTCGAGGGAACAAAGCAATAAGTAAAACTTAACATAAATTCACATGGTAATGTACTCAGCATTGGGCAATGACTTTCCATATTACAGAGGGACATGTTTTTAGAGGGAAAAAAGTGTTTTTGTAGAGAGCAAAGAAGAATTTGCACAGGCATGCAGAGACACAAGTATAATGAACAAATATTAGCAGTGATATTTGGGATTTAAAATGAAGATAAACTATTCCAATCTCTGGGGCCCCAATTGTGTATCTCACACACACACACACAGAGTCCTGAATTCATTACTGAAGTCTCATCCAGACGTTCAATGGGTACACAAAGGAATTCTTCGGCAGAAGGTGAAAGAAAATGGCCCACAAGTTAATCCAAAATGACCGTTTTATCAACAATGGCCATCAACGGTGATATTGGCACCTGTGACAAGGTTGAAAAGAACTGTGGGTAATTTGGTTTCACAAAATGCAGCTCACACACACACACACACACACACACACACACACACACGCGCTAAGTTCTCCTCCTGCCTTTATTCAGCCCAACTGTTGAGCACGATGACAAGTAGAGCCGCAGAATTGTGCTGCTCTGTAATTAAATTGAGACGTGGGGTCAAAATTCCCACGTAGACTGAGTGAGATGAAATATAAATTGGCTCTCCTCTAACTGACTTTATAGAAATAATTAAATAAGCTGCATTTATAACTGTTATTAAATAACAGCAGCACACGAGAACTAAAGTGTAATCCCAGCACATTTACCTTAGCTTGCACCGATTCTTTAGAGATGACGACTGTGGTGGGTAATTAAGGGCAAACAATATACAAGTCGCATGAAAAATGGAGGCCACATTACCTTTCCAAAGCTCCCTTTCCCGATGGCCCGCAGTATCTGGAAGTGGTCAAAGTTTACTGTGGAGAAAATGAGAAGCAGTTAGTGAGAACACGTCAGTTTGAGCTGAGCTATAAAACAGGGAACATGACATGTACAGCACTGTGCAAAAGTCTTGAGCCATCCCTCATTTCTTTATTTGCTTCCAGGGATCCGGACTTCCCTATAATCTTTAAAGTGGTATTAAGGAATAGCTCTCCAGGCTTTTTAAAGTGTCTCTGATTTTTAATCCAGGGCTCGTATTTGACCAGTTTTTGTCTGTTAAGACACTTCACACTAATCTATGAAGCATTCAAACATAAACAGACACCTAAGTCACGGAAAGGACCAGAAAACTTAACAAAGAACCAATTTCAAATTGTATCTTTACACATTTACTTGCAGCCTATTGCAAAAAAACAAAACCCCACATCATTTGTTCTCACTTCTTTAGTTAAAGAATGCAGTTAATAACACTGTTAACACAGACTGACCTGGCAAAACATGGAAAAATAAGGGGGTGGTTCAAGACTTTGCTCGGTACTGTATGAGAAATGGAAATCCAGACTCTTTCTGTGCACTTCACAATGTATCGCTGCACTTTGGCAGTACTGTGCAGATTAAATGTTTTTTTCAAAGAATTAAAAAGTAGGAGCACAGTGGGAGAGAATAATGCGTGTGTTAGATAATGAAACGTGAAAGATTGAAAGGTGGAAATAATGAATCACAACAGTCAAAATGTGAAAAACAAAAACATTTTCCCTGGAGGATCTGTACAGTGACACACCGTCACAGTATCGACGATTAGCAAGCAAAACAAAACCCCAGAAATAACATTTATTAAATGAAGACTCAGCTAAACCTTTTTTAAACTTCACATCTGAATAACAAATAGCACATAGAAACAAATATCTAAAATGAGTTTGATCCCAGAAAGTTAGACACACTTTCATAAGTTTTATGGTCGACTTTTATGAGATTAAATTTGAGCAAGTAAAGACATTTCACATGAAGACCAGAGGCAGGAGAGTTGTATTTCAAAAAGACATCCAGCTCAGAGCGCTGAACTCATTCATCTTATTTTATTTTCCTATTTCAGTATGCATAATAACACAGCCAGATGTTTTCATTCATTGCCACTGGAGCAAATGCATGTTTGTGTTCTGCAGACTGATTGAATCCTTCTGTACGCAGCTTAAAATCAGTCCTGAGGGACATGGTTGAATGGAAGTGGTGAGGAAGAGTGTCATGTTTTTTTCCTCTGTAATAAATAAACTAAATAATAATGTTTTCCAAATATATTTTTTATGAGCGCTGAACATGTGATCAAGATTAGACGATAAATACAAGATTAATTTCACTATTCTGCTGTATTTCTACTTAACACCCATGTGACTCACTTTTGAATTAAATTAATGCAACGTGTGAGACTAATATTTTTAATCAGATCTCAATTTATGCAATTTTAATTCCAAAATATCCATCATAGACCCCAGAAAAAAGCATGAATAAAAACAACACCCAATCCATGATATTAAAAAAGCCTTGATCATTAATAGCAAGTCTTTTTAATATCAACCAATAAGAGTAAAGTTAGCTTAAAGGCAAAAAAGCCAAACCCCTGTTTTTCAGGCAGAGGAGAAAAAGAGGGGCTTGGTGTAAGATAAAGAAGCATTTTTTTAAACTGTGAATCGTGCAAAGCTACTCTAGTAGAGTCCAAGAATAAGAACATCATGTTGGAAATGAGCATGAGGATGATCAAAACACATTCCCTCCAACAAATAAATACCATAGAGAGCAGAGCTGCTTCATCATTTAAAAAAACAAAACAAAACAAAACAAAACAAAAAAAACCTCTTTGGCTGAGCACAAACAAGCGCTCAGGAATCAGATTAACCAACAACAGACACGATTTCTTCCAACAACTCAGAGTAAAGAGTAATGAGCTAACACTGAGTAACTGTTGGCCAGTAAAATCAACAGTTGCTAACTTTCACATTCAGCAGCTCATTAAGACACTTCAAATAAATCTAATTAAGACATTTAAATGTTGGTTGTATTTTCCTTCCTGATGTATGTGAAAGGTTAAGACTTACATCTCCAAATGTACTGGAACTGATTTGAACCAGAGGACTCAGCCACACTGTTACTATGTACTGCATAAACATGTTTACCGATGAAGGTAAATCAGATGCTGTCCTGGGTGTGTGGCTAAATTTTGTGCTGAAAGCATCCAATCAATTTAATATGATTAACTTGCTATGAGAGGTTTTCACTCCAAGTGTGACTTTTTCTGGGTTCATACACCTTTCAGGGTCAAATTCAAGCACTTTGTAAGCACGTTCAATGTCCATTTTCAAACTTTTCCAGCACATTACCATAAAAAGGATGCATATTTCACTTCGCATCACCTCAGTAAGACCATTGGAAAGGCCAAATTAATAAGTCTTCACATCAAATATTGATGCTTCTTTCTTATGTGACACAAAAAATAGGAGGAGACAGATCTTTGCTTATGTTGTTTTTTTAAGTTCATTCATTCAAAACTAACTGTAAGATGCTTAACTACATTGCAGTCTGTGTTATTGTTGTAGTCCTAAATTATCACCTTTAAAGTGTTTGTGCTAATAACATCATGTACAGTAAGACAGGCATAGAGAACAGCACTGACTGGGAGAGGCTTTGAACAGATGACATACTCAGTTCAATTCAACACTTTAGACTTTAAAAATGCACAAGCGTCTTTCTATTTATTTAATCTATCATCTGTGATATTATTATGTACAGTTATAATGTACTGTTCATCTCCCTTAAATAAACAGGCAGCCTTAAAGTATGAAATAGTCATTTGTCTACTACTGTCTCAGGGGCTGATCGTGCCCCACAGGCCTCAATGTGAGCTTGAAGCCATTATGTTTAAGTTGTTTAATGATAAACAGATTTTGAATGAAAGCGAGGAAACTTCGGTAGCACAAAAAAGTGGCTTTTCTTTGTTCCCATATGATTCAGTCATATTACCGTTATTTCCCCCTAAGGTGTTCCCAAAGACACCAGGTTAATACTTGAAGAAGCTGCAGCAATACACAAAAATATAATCAATATCCTATTTACTTGGTGACAACGCCGCTTTTAGCCTTCAATCAGAAAGCCTTACGTTGGCTAGTTAAGCATCGGGCTAACGTTTAAAGCTTTCACTTGAGGGAAGTAACTCGTATTACTGCTACTGCTGTGTAATCTTAGTTAAATTCACAGCATATCCTACAAGTTACCCCGCAATAACTAACTGTTATAATAGCGGCACCGTATTGTATCGCACTGAGTGCATTTCAATCATTTATCCCGCGAGTTTGCTAGCTAGCAAAATAATAATACCAATTTTAAGAAATAACGTGTGTAACGTACACACTCGAGAAAATTATTTACTAGGACTTACGCAAACTCCCCCGTTGTGAAAACGTACAAATCCTTCTTGAAGACTCCTTCTTGTATTTTTCGTTTTCCAGCAAACACTCATTAAAACGGCAACCTCCGGGCACGTTAGTGCACTCACCTCCGACTGCTCGGGGAGGGGAGGGGAGGGGTGGGGAGGGGTGGGGTGGGGGTGGGGGTCACACATTGAAACAGATTGACGTGCAGAGGTACGAGGCAGCCCAGGCAGAGAAATGTTGCTTTTAGACTTTGCGACTCATTTTATTTCTCTATCTGATAAGAAAACTATTCAGTCAGATAGTTATTTGTGGTGAATGAAATACGGTTACAGTTTCAAGACGTTTTAAACACCAAATCCGAAATCCACGCACTACAATATTAAAATCCAAGATTTTTCAAGGATTTCAAGCACCCGTACCAAACCTGGATATGAAGCTGATGATTGTTAAAATAAAATAGAACATTTTAATCAATTTCTTGTTTGCTCCGAAATCTACGACATGACTATATACAGAAAAGCTTGACATGGTATGCAAAAAAAAAACCCCGAAAAAATAAATACAAATACACGAACAAAAAATGTTTTAACTGTCAGTTTCGTCATTTTAAAACTTTCCAAAACTAACATTTTCTTTGCGCACATGTTAGAATCGCTTCGATCCCTTGTGACGTGGTAACTTTGCTTTGATCCTTCCTGACGCGGTAACTTTGCTTTGATCCCAAAACCCTTAAATAGGAGCGCTCACCTATTATACTTTATGCTTAACGGACATTGACCTGCAGCAACTAAAACCCTGGAGAAGTTTTGAGAGCATTTTACGGGAGAAACCAAAACAAGTTCAGTTTTCTTTCTCACCAATTCACAGCGCAAACAGACACATTACACCATGTCAGCCAACCCATCCTTCAGCTCAGATGAGCTTGAAATAACGGAAGGGACCATTTTGGGAGATCAACACGTGGTGGAGGCTTTCCTTGGAGAAGGAAGCTTTGGTGTTGTAACCAGATGTCGCGATACAAAAAACAACCAAACTGTGGCTATTAAAGTCAACAAGAGCGACCCTGAAATTCTGCAACAGGCAAAACAGGAAATTTTCATCCTGGAGCAACTGCAACGCTTGGATCCAGACAGGTGCAACATTGTCGAATGGAACGGCTATTTCCTCGATGGAGAGCGCATTTGCTTAAATTTTGAACTCCTGGACCAAAGCCTGTCGGACTACATAGGGGACCGGAGTAACCAGGGTCTCCCAATAAGAGAACTCAGGCCAATTTTGCATCAGCTCGCAAATGCTCTGTTCCACCTGGGTTCTGTGGGAATAGTGCATGCTGACCTCAAACCTGTCAACATAATGGTTGTGAACCGCCATGAGTCTCCCGTCAAAGTCAAACTTATAGACTTTGGCATCGCATGTAACACTTCTGCAGTGATTGCTGGTGGTGCTGTGGGGACAATTGGTTATTGTGCACCTGAGATTATGCTTGGCACATCATATGATGAAGCAATTGACATGTGGTCTCTGGGGCTGGTAGCTGTGGAGCTTGCTACAGGGCTGCCTCTCTATCCTGGGGAAGACGATTATGATGTTTTGAAATTCATAATTGAAACTCAGGGTCAGCTACCAGATCATCTTCTAGAGTCTGGCTTGTATACTGATTGCTATTTCATCGAGGATAAGTACAACGAACGGCGCTGGACATTTAAGACCCAAGAACAATTTCAAGACGAGACAGATTATCAATCCAAAGAAACTCGATCGATAAAACTTAAGTGTCTAGATGACCTCGAAAAACTACTGGAGGTTAGGCGAGGACCTGAAAGTGGCCAACCATTATTTGTAAGGCTAATCAAACAGATGTTGGCCTTGGATGCAAATCAGCGCATAACACCTTCGGAGGTTCTGAAGCATCCCTTTTTCGACACTGGCCTCTCAAAGAGAGCCCCCTGCCTTGACATAAATAGCACAGGGGGAGAAAACCTTGTGCTCTCTCAGCAGCCTTCAAGCTGGAACAGTCATGGAGCACAAAAATTCAACTGCAGTTTCCAAAATTCAGTTGAATTTCCTCAAAAAGGACACCTCAACACCTCAGCCAACCCATCTTCCTCTGAAGATGATCTTGAAATAACAGAAGGGACCATTTTGGGAGATCACCACGTGGTGGAGGCTTTCCTTGGAGAAGGAGGCTTTGGATTGGTAACCAGATGTCGCGATACAAAAACAACCAAACTGTGGCTATTAAAGTCAACAAGAGCGACCCTGGAATTCTGCAACAGGCAAAACTGGAAATTTTCGTCCTGGAGCAGCTACGACGCTTGGATCCAGACAGGTGCAACATTGTCGAATGGAACGGCTATTTCCTCGATGGAGAGCGCATTTGCTTAAATTTTGAACTCCTGGACCAAAGCCTGTGGGACTACATAAGGGACCGGAATAACCAAGGTCTCCCAATAAGAGAACTCAGGCCAATTTTGCATCAGATCGCAAATGCTCTGTTCCACCTGGGTTCTGTGGGAATAGTGCATGCTGACCTCAAACCTGGAAACATCATGGTTGTGAACCGCCATGAGTCTCCCGTCAAAGTCAAACTTATAGACTTTGGCCTCGCATGTCCTGCTTCTGCACTGATTCCTGGTGACCGTGTGGGGACGGTTGGTTATATTGCACCTGAGGTTATGCTTGGCATTCCATATGATGAAGCAATTGACATGTGGTCTCTGGGGCTGGTAGCTGTGGAGCTTGCTACAGGGGTGCCTCTCTATCCTGGGGAAGACGATTATGATGTTTTGAAATTCATAATTGAAACTCAGGGTCAGCTACCAGATCATCTTCTAGAGTCTGGCTTGTATACTGATTGCTATTTCATCGAGGATAACTACAACGAACGGCGCTGGACATTTAAGACCCAAGAACAATTTCAATACGAGACAGATTATCAATCCAAAGAAACTCGATATATAAAACTTAAGCGTCTCGATGACCTCGAACAACTACTGAAGGTTAGGCGAGGGCCTGAAAATGGCCAACAATTATTTGTAAGGCTAATCAAACAGATGTTGGCCTTGGATGCAAATCAGCGCATAACACCCTCGGAGGTTCTGAAGCATCCCTTTTTCGACCCTGGCCTCTCAGGGAAAGCCCCCTGCACTGACATGAATAGCACAGGGGGAGAAAACCTTGTGCTCTCTCAGCAGCCTTCAAGCTGGAACAGTCATGGAGCACAAAAATTCAACTGCAGTTTCCAAAACTCAGTTGAATTTCCTCAAAAAGGACACCTCAACACCTCAGCCAACCCATCTTCCTCTGAAGATGATCTTGAAATAACAGAAGGGACCATTTTGGGAGATCACCACGTGGTGGAGGCTTTCCTTGGAGAAGGAGGCTTTGGTTTGGTAACCAGATGTCGCGATACAAAAAACAACCAAACTGTGGCTATTAAAGTCAACAAGAGCGACCCTGGAATTCTGCAACAGGCAAAACTGGAAATTTTCGTCCTGGAGCAGCTACGACGCTTGGATCCAGACAGGTGCAACATTGTCGAATGGAACGGCTATTTCCTCGATGGAGAGCGCATTTGCTTAAATTTTGAACTCCTGGACCAAAGCCTGTGGGACTACATAGGGGACCGGAATAACCAAGGTCTCCCAATAACAGAACTCAGGCCAATTTTGCATCAGCTCGCAAATGCTCTGTTCCACTTGGGTTCTGTGGGAATAGTGCATGCTGACCTCAAACCTGGAAACATCATGGTTGTGAACCGCCATGAGTCCCCTATCAAAGTCAAACTTATAGACTTTGGCCTCGCATTTCCTGCTTCTGCACTGATTCCTGGTTACCGTGTGGGGACGGTTGGTTATTGTGCACCTGAGGTTATGCTTGGCCTTCCATATCATGAAGCAATTGACATGTGGTCTCTGGGGCTGGTAGCTGTGGAGCTTGCTACAGGCCTGCCTCTTTATCCTGGGGAAGACTATTATGATGTTCTGAAGTTCATAATTGAAACTCAGGGTCAGCTACCAGATCATCTTCTAGAGTCTGGCTTGTACACTGATTGGTATTTCATCGAGGATAACTTCAACGAACAGCGCTGGACATTTAAGACCCAAGAACAATTTCAATACGAGACAGGTTATCAATCCAAAGAAACTCGATATATAAAACTTAAGTGTCTCGATCACCTCGAACGACTACTGAAGGTTAGGCGAGGACCTGAAAATGGCCAACCATTATTTGTAAGGCTAATCAAAGAAATGTTGGCCTTGCGTGCAAATCAGCGCATAACACCCTCGGAGGTTCTGAAGCATCCCTTTTTCGACCCTGACCTCTCAAGGAGAACCCCCAGGCACCGATATGAATAGCACAGGGGGAGAAAACCTTGTGCTTTCTCAGCAATCGTCCGATTGTTTGGGTGGCCAAAATTCTAGGGGAGCTAGAAATTCTTGTGGAAAAAAAGCGCAAAACAATAACATCGACAAAAACAACCAATGAATATGGTCTTAAACTTGGCCACAATTTGGCTTGAAATCCATCAACTAATCTCTCAATATTCAAAGCAGAGCAGCAGACAACTTACCATCACATCAGTCCTTCAATCAGACCTACAACAAATGTCTTCCTTCTCTCACCCCAACCGGTCGCAGCAGATGGCCGCCCCTCCCTGAGCCTGGTTCTGCTGGAGGTTTCTTCCTGTAAAAAGGGAGTTTTTCCTTCCCACTGTCGCCAAAGTGCTTGCTCATAGGGGGTCATATGATTGTTGGGTTCTCTGTATGTATTATTGTAGGGTCTACCTTACAATAATACATACAGCCTTGAAGTGACTGGTGGTATGATTTGCTGCTATATCAATAAAATTGAATTGAATTGAATTCAAGGTGAATTCGGAACTAATTGGAAACATACTGGATATTAAATAAACCTGCTTTGAGCATTAAATAATTGTTGTTTGAAATTCTTTATAACTATATAAATATAGTGCCACTTTTCTACTGTTTAAATTGCAACTGTTTAAAACTGACTCATTTATTCATACACTCGAACATAAACACACACACGGTAAATGGCCTGTATTTGTATAGCACTTTACATTCAGTCATTCACCCATTCACACACTGGTGATGGCAAGCTACATTGTAGCCACAGCTGCCCTGGGGTGCACTGACAGAGGCGAGGCTGCCGGCTGCCGGACACTGGCGCCACCGGGCCCTCTGACCACCACCAGTAGGCAACGGGTGAAGTGTCTTGCCCAAGGACACAACGACCGAGACTATCGGAGCTGGGGCTCAAACCGGCAACCTTCCAATTAGGGGACGAACTGCGAACTCTTGAGGCACGATTGCCCTATATACACATATACTTTACAGTACCAGTCAGTGCTTACATACTAGTTCTTTTCCCTACTTTTTCATGCTTACTGGTACAAATGCCTGTTACTAGAGTTAAATGCTATCAATGTATTCTCACAGTTATTGAACTGTACAAATGCATACAAAATAACGCTCACGTAAACATAACTGTGCACTAGTTTGCCCTTATTTCTGCAGTTTGTTTCAAATCACTTTGAATAAAGCTGAACTTCTCTCAAGCTCTCTCTTACTCTCTCTCGCTTTCTCTCTCTCACACACACACACACACACACACACACACACACACACACACACAGACACACTATGTAACGTTTCAGCATCTTGTCTTGTAAGCTTTTAACCTGTCAGTCAAACCTGTTTTGAAGATGAATAGGTGTGCCACTTTCTTCTGTCCAGCAATGCGTATTCCAAACTTAAAGTCTGAATTGCTCCTCCTCTTTCTAGGTTCTAACAATATCTCTTCTTAAGATCTTGATTAAGACCAGCGAAAACTAAATGGATGAATGGAAACAAGGAACAATGTTCAGAGAGTAAAGTATTTCTTATTTTAAGCCTCATCTATTTAAACGACGTGGTGTCTGTTTTGTAAATCATCAGCCTTTTACAGCTGAGAGGAAACAGTCAGCTAGTGTATCTCCTGATGCAGGACCTGATGCAGCTCATTTTGGGTACTACGATCACCAAGCATTTAGAAAATCTATTAGAGGATAATAAAGTGTTTTCACCATCTTGGCCAAGAAGAAAAACACATTTTAGCATATAAATTAGCAGTCTCTTCTAAACAAGTCCTTTAGCATGCCGATGTTAAAAAAAATATAACAAAAGGCATCTATCATATTGCTAAAAGTACTAATTACAGTGTTTTTAATTGTTTAGTTATTTTAATAGTTTAATTCAAGCGTATCACTGCATTGAGAAATGGGTGGTTATCTGTTGGATAATGGGATTAAGCAGTGTTTTTCTTGACGTTCATAAAAGACAAAATATGTAAAACAATTAATAATGAATGAGTCTGTTCAATGAAAACACTTTACGAAAGAGAAAAAAGTATCCAGCTGTATTATAGCATGCATTAGCTCAGTAGTTGAGATCACAGCTCACTGCGAGGAAAGTCTTTATGATCGTACACAAATGAGCCTCGAAACTGCAACTAAACAGTCACTGCGAGGCAGAGCTGTGGTGGTAATAAGGACAATGACAAGCACAATGAAACCTCTGTACAAGCATTTTCCTGACAAGAACAGATCCATTATTACTATTATTATAAGATTACTTCATGTACCACAGATTATCATCACATATTATTGTTACTTCCTACATCCACCTATGAAAGTACTAAAGAAGAAGCTGAAGGCTCCAAGGTAAGCTCTTTGTCTATAGAAAGGATGTAGCCCTGAATTTATGAGACAGGCAAAGATACCAAAATACAAAAACAGATGCAAAAAACTGCACAAAAATGTAAATGTAACATATATATAAATATATTAAAAAATTAAAAAGTAAATAAACATAAAGATTTATTAAAATATATACAAAAACAAAATATGTAGCCAAAATACCAAAACCACAGAACAAAAGAGAAACACGCACTTTTCTAAACGTTGTACACTGCAAGGTTTCCTGTTCAAGGTTAACCCTGCATGTGTGTAATGGACCGAGTTGAAAAACAGGAGGAGTCCCACAAATTATTAGAAAAATATGGTTTTCATTCATTTAACCCCCAAAAATTAGATTTACAAAAGTAATAAATGTTGAGCTCATAAAAGAGGTCAAAGAAACAAAACTGAACTCAGGCCAAGACTGCAAACTTAACAAACCAAATGACTGCCACAAACAAACATAACTGACCTAAACATGAAATGACACACACATGTAATGGCTGATCAGACCGTTGTGACACATGAGGGGTAACAAACAAACACAATCATAAATCACAAAACAATGCAGTACAGTCTAGTTTGTTAATAAACTAAACACTAAAGAAGAAAATCAAAACCATTAAACCCTAAACTCAAATATTTAATTAAATACAAATACTTTGTTTTTAAATTGAAGCAAACACACATTCTCCCCTTCAGCAGGGAGTGGTGGTGTGGTCCAATTATCCCTCTTTGCATTTAGTGCTTTCAAACCCTGGCTACCATCTTTTGTCCAGCAACTCCCGGGGATGATGGCAGGTAAGAAATAAAAAGACAAAGGTTAGTCAAAAATCAAAGTAATGAAGTGGCATGAATACATAAGTAAACTAAATGTGCGCGCTTACAAATAGAACAAATGTATCCAAACCAATCAATAAAGTTATTGAAAACTAAAGTGTGTTACTGTGTTCAAATGAAGAAATGAAATACAAGAGTTACTGACTTTAGAGTGTGGCCACGGGTTTGGCCATCACAATGTGCAGACTCCAGCTGTGGTAATGTGGGCGGATGAAGATGGTCACTGATGGACCTCCACCCCTGCCTTCTGGTCATCTGTGTTACTGATTAAGACTTACCTCTGCTCTGTGCGTGTGTGTGTGTGTGTGTGTGTGTGTGTGTAACAGTGCCCCAAGCAGATTAGGGCACAGCAGGCGTGATGCCAACTCATGCAGCTTCTCCTTAGAAGTCACTCAGCGCCCCGTCCGTGTAGACAAAGAGCAATAATGGGAGAAAAAAGACACAGACTAGGCTCCTCCAGGCAGACCCATTGCTAACCAGCCTCTAAGCGCTGAATGAGAAGGCAGACCCCCGCCATGCCAGGTGATTTCAAAGACAAGGGTGTGTTATCTGTAGTTTGTGTGGGAGACAGTGTGATACGCTCCCTCTGTACATGGCTAATCCCCTCATATGGCACAGCTCCGACTCCACCTCAGGGCCAAAACACAGAGGCACTGTAGCATGAATGTAGCTCTGTGCAATATTAAAAAGAATAAAGAAAATGAAATAATAATTAAATCTAGTGCTGTGTTTTCATAGATTCACCAGGTCTTTCTCCCAGTGAGAGCGATGATTCAGCTTCTCATCTGGGTCCTGTGCCAGTATAGCATTTACTAGCAGATGGATAAACAGGTTTGGAAATCCCCTCCCTGTACTAAGGTTTGTGACACACACACACACATTCACGTGGCAACACAATGAGTGGCTTCCAGGAGAGACTCGCCCTTCAAACTAATGATTCATCAATAATGTTTAGCCAGAATTGAAGCATCTGAATACACAGCATGTCTGTGCTCTGGCACTCCTTGAGGCAAAGATCTAACAGCTCCAACCAGATGTTTTGGCTGTGCTCCAGTTGTTGTTTGTTGGCTAAAAACTGGTTAATTAAAGTTAATCATGAGTTTGTTTTGCTTTGTAGTTTTAATTGGCATGTTTATCTCTGTTTACTTCATACAGCTCATATCTTCTTAATAATAGTATGCAGGTTGAACGCCACAACTGGTTGTCTTAAGGTTGACTTAAATGAAAGAATACAAACCAAACTGTGAATGTTGGGAGTTAAATTAACTTCAAGGTGATTGGCTGATGACCAAAGCACGTCATAGTTTGGAACCATTTGCATGTTTGTATTTTAGTATAAATGTCTGACTGTATGGTTGATTTGAAAATGTAAAGTTATTTTTAACGTGTGGCTTTTATTCAAACTCTGAAGCACTTTGTAACTCTGTGTTTGGATAAAAGTCCATCAAGTTATGAACCCATCAGCACATCCATGATTCTTATATCACCTTCCAAAGTTGCTCCATTAGACTGAGATCTGCTGACTACAGTGGCCATTAGAGTTCACTGAACTCACTGTCATGTTCAAGAAAACAGTTTAAGATGATCTAAGATTTGTGACACGACACGCTGTTCTGCTGGAATCAACCATCAGAGGAGAGGTACACTGTTCTCATAAAGAGACGGACATGTTCAGCAATAATACTCAGGCAAGCTGTGATGTTTACCTGAGTATTATTGCTACTCGGTTGATACTAAGGGGCCCAAAATGTGCCAAGAAAATACCCCCCACAGTGACACCACCACCGCTAGTCTGCACAGCTGACATAAGGCAGGATGGATCCATCCTTTCATGCTATTTATGCCAAATTCTGACCCGACCATCTGCATGTCAGAGCAGAAATCAAGACTCATCAGACCAGGCAACATTTTTCCAATCTTCTCATGTCAAATTTTGAGAACTGTAGCTTCAGTTTCCTGTTCTTAGCTGACCAAGATGCTCTTCTGCATTCTTTGGTTGTAACAAATGGTTGTATGAGCTACGGTTGCCTTCCTGTCAAACATTTTTCTCTGACCTTTGACATCAATAAGGCAGTTTTTCCAAGAGAACTGCCTTTCACTGGGTATTTTCTCTTTTTTGTCACCGAAAAGGGTGTCCGTGCTGATAATCCTAGTCTGTGCTCCCATGTTTGTCCACTTCCCTGATCACCCCTCAGTGTATATATTGTCTCTGTTTTCCTCTGTCCTTTGTCAGAGTGTCTGTTCACCTACCCCCCGTGTCTCCATGTTCCCAGTGTTCTAGGTTTCCGAGTGTTTTCCCAGTTTAGGTTTTCATGGTTGGTTCTGTTTGCTACTCAGCCAGAATAAACAGCTCGCTTTTTTAAAAGTAGGCTCCAGAATGGATGATGGGATGTTCGCATGTCTTTATGTAACACTGAGTGTGCTGAACTAAAGGTAGGCCTAGTTTCATTTTCATGGTCATAATTATCAAGACAATGATTATGTCTTATTCTGATTATTTCTCCCTTTTGGAGGTGTAACTTTTACATGAGGGGTGTAGGAACATTTCCCCCTGAATATATTTTGATAAACTGATGTTGAAGTCCCTGTTTTTGTCGTATTGATGATGCAGCTAAAATAAGTGCTTTTAAATAAAAGAATAACCATTCAAAGTGCTCAGTGGTGAAACTGTAACTCTTTCAGATTTTGACAGCTGGACAAGTGATGCCTTATTCAAAGAAACATGAGATGAGTGCAGCATATTATCTGAACAGAGATCATTCAATGAGCAAGAATAAACACTGACAAGAGAAACACTTCACTGTTGATTATCATATGAAGTCTAATGAAAGCTGTTAATCTGTTAATATCCTGTTAATCTGCATACAGCAAATAAAGAACATGTGACTTTAAAGCATCCAGCAAAGTGATAACTGTCCTCTGCCCACTAAGTAGTGACTCTACAAAAGATTACATTCAATATCATCTTTATATTATATTTATATTATATTTAGTTATTCTCCAGTGCAACAAAGCCATGTAGGGCAATGTAAGGAGCTCTGTGATTGGTTAGGAAAGGACAGACTGGCTACCTCGATTTTTCTTCACTGCACATCGATCCATAGCTTTGCACTGCAAAGGCTAACAATAGACTTTTGCTTTTACAAAGACATTTAGCCTCGGTATTCCCTCTCTTAAAATGCCACTGGACACTGGAGTGAAATGGAGCCCTGATCCTCATAGTTTTATTGTTCCTAATATTTCTTATAGATAGCACAGATAGTGTCCCACTGCAATAATCACTCATGTCTAGATATTCCTGTTAAAAGGGAGGTTTTCCTCCCTACTGTCGCATAGCAACAATGGCAAACACAAGCTATTCTATAAAACAATCTAATTTAAACGAATAATCCGATTGAAGCTTCAGACAGCCATCATATGACAGTGAAACACTGCCATCTGCTGGACTCGAATTACACAGACGCTGCTTTGACAGGTGAGAGAGTTTCAAGTCTGCAATGACTCAAGCATCAAACTACAAAACTATTATAGCGGACATGGTACTCTAATGGCTGCTTCATTAACGCAGGTCAGAAAGGATAAAAGAAAATCAATAAATTATGAAACACAAAACTTCTCTTATTAGCACAACACTGCCCAGGGCTCAGGAAGTGAGTGTATTCCTTATAGCCTATTAAACCATAGCATGTTATTTTGATGTGTTACAGATGAAATGGCTATCCAGTAACATTCAGCCACAAAAATGCTTTTTTAATAATTTTTTTTTTACAGCTTTGCACTTTTACACAAGTTTTATCATCAGTGTCGCAATGACTGCTGCTAAAATTGAGTACAAGATATTTGTTAGTCTGATTAAAAGGTCTTGATGCATGCTCAATCATCCAGGTAAGTAAATCTCCAAAAGTTGATTCTGTTCATCTGGACGTAGCGTTTTCAGTGGGAGAAACGTTTCATCACTCATCCAAGTGACTTCTTCAGTCTCAGCTGACTGCAGGTTTCCCCAATCTTAGAAACAGTACATTTGCATAATGACTGAAACCAGCCCACTGAAGGAACAATGGGCTGGGAGGTCAGTTCGTTCCTCATGATTCTGCAAATTCTCATGACCATTGATCAATGGCCATGAGTACCATTCACAAAGAGTTGTGGAATGGCTGCAATCACAGCATTGTAAGATGGTGAAAGATGTACCCTTAAGCCCCCTCCTCAATCCTCAAACTAAAGGTGCACCTTTAGTTTTGTAATTTAATTCTTCCATCCATTTTCTATCCCTGGCTGGGTCGTGGGGGCAGCAGCCTAAGCAGAGAAGGCCACACCTCCCTCTGACAGAGAGGTCACTACCCAAACCTTGTTACCATGGCTGAAGGTAAGGACGTAGATCGACTGGTAAAGCGAGAGCTTCGCTTTTACTTTCAGCTCTCTCTTCACCACGACAGATCTGTACAGTGTCTCCAGTCTGCGTTTGCACCCGCAGCACCAATCCATCTGTGAACTCCCGTTTCCCTTCTTACATCACTCGTGAACAAGACTGCGAGATCTGTAATTTAATAAAAGCAGTCATTTGTTTGTCAGAGTGCACCATCCATGTAACACCCTGTTCTTTCTTTCCTGTCTTATATGGAAATTCACTTTGTGTAGATGTTTGCAAGGCTGTTAAACTTCATTTATAGAGAGGTGCCTTATCATTTAGCCAGCTCTTTGAAGCAAAGCAGGTTCAAACTTAAACTTAAAGCTGTATTAGCACTAATATTCATATTATTATACAAATATTGCCAAAGTACTACAATGAGTTTATGCAAGTAGCGTTTTCTGCAGAAAACTCTCATTGCTAATTAATTACTTTGCTGGTCTGATTAGAGTGATTTGAGTTTTTGAATGACCTCAGATGACACAGTAATATCAAGGCTTCTTAGGTGTTGCATCTGTGACTTATTGCTTTGTGATGGACAAGAACAGTTTTAAAATCTGAGGCTAGAGATGAACAGACACAGTGTCTAAGAAACATACAGTTTTCTTGCCTTGTTTGGATCTGCTCAGAGGAGCTTTGTGTTCATGAAGAAGGATCGTTAATAAAAGTGACACTAACTTGATGTTGTTTGGCATCAATGTTTAATAATCTTAGAATCATTTAATACTTCTTAAAATTATAGTCATGTGAATTATCTATTGCAGTTATTGTTGACAAAAACTGAAAATTTTCATCATATTGTATCGTGTAACCATCCAGCTCACATATTAAATGTAAATGATTTGTTGAACTCAAGACATGATGAATGTTCCTGCATTAAAACACATCCAGCCTAGTGTTCTCACTCTACCTAAATGGATCTGTTACATTAGTAATATATGGGAGTTGTGTTTCAGTCTTTTCCACATGAGGACACTTACCTTTAGTTTTTGCTTTACTGATGAGTGGCTGGTTAACCTGCAGTGGTTGAAGTATGTGTCGGTCGTCTGGAAGAGAAGGTGTAGAAGATGTCTTTAATTAATGTAATGCTCTGAAGGTGTCAGTGATTACTGTGAATTCATTATAAAACTGGATTCCAGTGAATAAAGTGAATAAAGACAGGCCCTCATGGTGAAGCTCAGGTGTACATAAAGTGTGGCAGGAGAGCTTTGTCATACTTTCAGATATTTTACATGAGCCAGTCTTTCAAAAAAAAAAAATTCATTCATCCACAGGTATCACAATGCTGATATCTGAAAGTAAACTGATATATATCCCCGACTAGGTTTACTAATAAATAAAGGATCGCCCCAAAATGACCAAATATATAAAGACACACTCCTGAAGAACAAAAAACACATTTACATGTATAGATTCATTCCAAACGGCTCTCATTCCTCCAAACACATACCGATGATTTGTCACATAGCATCGTTACGTGTTGGGATGAGAACGTGTTGTTTCCAAAGCACCACAAATTGGGTTGTCTGTAGCTCAGGTAGAGCAGGAAGCCTACTAATCAGAAAGTTGCTGGTTCAATCCCCGTCTGCTGCAGTCTGCATGCCAAATATCCTTGGGCAAGATACTAACCCCAAGTTGCTCTCTGATGCATCCATTGAGAGGATGAATGTGTATTAATGTTAAATAGAAAGCACTTACAAAAAAAAGCATAGAAAAAAGTGATTGGGTGAATGAGGCAAGTTGTAGAGAGTAGAAAAGTTTTATATAAGAACCAGTTCATTTACCATTATATGTTAGTCAGTTCTGTACTTTATACATGTAATATTGATTCGTTAGGTTGACTACATGTACAGTTAAGCCCAAAATTATTCATACCCCTGGCAAATTTTGACTTAAAGTTACTTTTATTCAACTAGCAAGTTATTTTTTGACTGGAAATGACACAGGCGTCTCACAAAAGATAATAAGATGATGTACAAGATGCATCATTGTGGAAAAAAAATATTTCTCAGCTTTTATTTACATTTGAGCAAAAAGTATCATGTCCAGAATTATTCATACCCTTTACAAACTGTCACCGTCTCTGGGAAAATCCAAAGTTCCATACCATTCCAAATAGTCAAAGCTGTTCTAAAGCATCCCAATTACCCTGATTAATTGGAAATAGCTGTTTTGATCAGCTCAACAGGTGAAAAACAGCAGCTCTCTGCAGGTGGTCTGTGGACAGTCATGGCTAAGACAAAGGAACTCAGTGAGGACCTGCAGCTGTGCATTGTGGCTGTTCACAAGTGAGGAATGGGCTACAAGGCCATATCCAAATGTTTTCAAGCTCCAGTGGCTACAGTGCAAAGTATTATTAAAAAATACAAGATGTTCCGCACTGTGGAAAATCTCAGAGGACGTTGTCAGAACCCAAAAGTGAAACCTGTGCTGGCCAGGAGAATAGTGAGAGAGGTGAAAAAGAATCCAAGGATCACCACCAAGGCCATTCTGGTGAATCTGGGCTCTGCTGGTGGCAATGTCTCAAGCCAGACAGTCCAACGGACACTGTTGGGTTCCACGGATGCAGACCAAGGAAAACGCCACTTCTCCAGGCACTTCTAAGGCATGCAAAAGCTCATTTGGCCTTTGCAAATGCTCATCTGGACAAAGAAGAAGGTTTCTGGTCTTCAGTGTTATGGTCAGATGAAACAAAAATTGAATTATTTGGTCACAATGATGTTGGCATCATTGTGATCATTTGGCATAAAAATGGAGAAGCCTTCAACCCAAAGAACACCATCCCCACTGTCAAACATGGTGGTGGGAACCTAATGCTTTGGGGGTGTTTTTTAGCCAATGGACCATGGAACCTAATCACAGTAAACAGCACCATGAAAAAAGAGCAATACATGAAGATTCTCAACAACAACATCAGGCAGTCTGCAGAAAAACTTGGCCCTGGGAACCAGTGGACATTTTAGCACGACAATAACCCAAAACATACAGCAAACGTGGTGAAGAAATGGTTAGCAGACAACACCAGTAACGTTTTGCAGTGGCCTAGCCAGAGTCCTGACTTGAATCTAATTGAGAATCTGTGGAGGGAGCTAAAGATCAGGGTGATGGCAAAAAGACCCTCCAACCTGAAAGATTTGGAGCTCATTGCTAAAGATGAATGGGCAAAAATGCCTGTGGAGACATGCAAAAAGCTGGTCTGCAATTATAGGAAGCGTTTGATTGCTGTAATAGCCAATAAAGGCTTTTTTCTATTGATTATTGAGAAGGGTATGAATAATTCTGGACATGATACTTTTTGCTAAAATATAAATAAAACCTGAGAAATATTTTTTTCCACAATGATGCCTCTTGTACATCGTCTTATTATCTTTGGGGAGACACCTGTGTCATTTCTGCTCAAAAAATAACTTGCATATTGAACAAAAGTAACTTTAAGTCAAAATTTGTCAGGGGTATGAATAATTATGGGCTTAACTGTATCAGACCTAACTCACTGACAGAAAATTTAAACAACTGCAATTGTTTATTTTCAGCATCTGAAATACTAGTTTAGTTTGTTTTTTGTTTTGTTTTTCTTTTTGGCTCCTGATATTAGTCAACTACTATTTGTCAATGTTGAACTAATAATGAATTTAAGAAAAGGTATTATCCCAGTTTCATCCTGTTCAATTCAATTCACAACTACAGTTGCCTCAAAGCGGTTTAAATTGCAATTTCACCAGCTGAGACCACATCCTCATTTTAGGTTTGACAGCATTTCTAGTAGATAATGGCAGATGGCTTGAGCATGAATTTAGGCTGCAGTTTGGGGAAGGCCTCAGAGGGGACTGTCAGCGACTCCTGAGCTGTGCACGAGGGGTCGACCACCCACTGGATGGCCGGGCACTCGTTTTCAACCGTACTATACCTGACCTCACACTTCGACAGTTTCTGTCTGATGTGCTCAGGTAACCTGTAGTGCCATGAAACCACTGTCACGCCAGGGTGCATAAGAAATGATGCTTTATGAGACTGATGGGGTCGGGCAGCAGGGAAAACACATCCACAAAATGCTAGTAACTTAAGTTTGACTATCTAAGACTACCTAAATTAAATAAAGTCATTACATGCTTGTTAAAAGCCAACACCAATTTTTCACACTTGTGACTACTTCTCCACGTTAGATAAGTTTTCAGTGTTTGGCATTACCAAAATGGGCTGAAATAATAAGTCAGTATTATTTTGAGTATCCAGAAGATGTGCATATTAGTTGGAAAGTTTAGTGGAGTGTGTTTGTGTGAGCAAAGTCCTGCTGATGGCTTAGATCCAGCCTATGGTAGCGCCTGCTGCAGTTCTCTGTACACTGTAAATGTATTTCATGCAGTTAAGTGTAAGTTGTGTACATGTTGTTTGAGTAAATCTTCTCAGTCAGTAAACACCAGTTTTATCATTATCTTGATTAAACATAGTAACACCTACTTGTATAGTAAGGTTAAGCTTATCAACTAGATTCGAGAGGAGTAAAATAAATTTGAGAGAATTGAGTGTTGAACAGCCGGCAGATTTATTACAATGTTACAATGGTGCAATAAACCAATGTAAACAACATAGAAAATTATACCGAAGATCGACAGAGAAGAGCGCTCTTTTGAAAATAACAACAAAATAAAATAAAATAAGTAGTCTCTTTAGACCTGACTCCTGATGAACAGGATATTGTGAGTTCAATAGTTTCCAGAGAAACGATCCGTATGAAGTAAGCAGTTTTTGCTCTTGCTTATCTGAAATCCTGTGATTTGAAGTAATTCAGTCTGTAGATCTACTCCTGCATCCAGAACAGCTGGCCACACTGCTTTTGGATTCGCCAAGAGTTTTCACAGGGTCTGGCTCGCCATCCACATCCAGAACCACTTCAGATCCAGGATCACAAAAAACCAGTCTGCACATACAGTACAGAGCAATAAACAAAATAGTTCTTAACAGTTTTTCTAAATAAAATGAGATCTCATAACGTTTTCAAAATCAAGTACACTGTTGTTTTAACATTGTTCTGTCTCTATGAATTCAATCTGTACTGCTTTACAGCACTACAATCAATTGTATTTATATACCCCTTTTTAAGGCATATACAATCACATCATGAAATGTTTGCAACGTAACTAGTTTTAAATAACTTATTTACATGAATCAACCCATAACTGAAATGACAAAGTGCAGAAAAAACACTGAACAACATTCATGGCTAAAAGAAAAGTGCATCCTGCATTAGTTTTGCGCATTTGTGAAGATGCCCAATCAAATAGACAATAAAATAAAATACGACACTCCATTTCACACACAGTTCAAGTACTCCGACTGGTTTTAGCTTTCTTAGACAATACAGAATTCACACTGTTGCAGTATTTACCACATGTAAAATTAGCATAGGTTTTCCTGCTAACTTATCACTTTTAGTAACTCACCGGAGTTCCCAAGAAACAAACCCACGCTCTGCCTGGTTTTGGTCGAGAGTAAAACACATAAAGGCCTCTGAAAAGTACATAACTTTAAGTTAGAGACTGTTAAAATACTTTATAACACTTATTTTATATCGAAAGACTCACTGTGTAGCTTGTTAATTGCTCTCGGGTGTCTTGCTCCGTTTTGCCTAGCTTAATGCAGCAGCGTGCTTTTGTTGCATTCACTGAACTACGGAAAATCAAAGTGTGTTCAAGGGGTGTCGGAAATAATAATACAAGGTAAAAAACAAAAATACTAGTAACCATGTCTATAGGGGTTACACATACATAATGAATACATATTTATATCTGAACAGAGAGATATAACATGCACTAAATTCAAATTCACTGAGCCACCCACTTATTTGCATGAGATCTGAGACACTGGAAGCAGCAAAAAAGCTTGTAACAAGTTGTTTTGTGCAATTCAGGTGGACTGAAAGAAAAACTATTAATAATATCAATAAATGAAAGACTGCAGTCTAGTTTAGCTGACTAAATTAAAAGTGAAGATCCAGAAGAGGCAGAGCATTAACAAGAACACTGTCAGTGTCTGTGTGTCATGGTTCTGGGTCTTTGTCCCAGTGTTTTGTGTTGGTGGACTTTTGAATCTTATTCAATCATTGTTGTCATATTCTTATGCTGACTGAGGTTTCCTAGTTTAGTTTTCTTACATATGTCAGTTTTCTTCTTCTTAATTGTTTTTAGTATTATTATTATTGTTTGTCCTCAGTGCCTCCAGTGCATGTCAGTCTTGTTGTCATGTCCCATCTGTCATAGCCTTCATCTCTGCATTCTGTCTTTACCGTCCTCTTAGTCTTGTCTCTCCGTCTCTCTGTGTCTTAGTGCTGTCTCTGTGTTTTGTCTCCTTTACCTGTTTCCAATGTCCCTCTCTTTGTGTTTTGTCCTTGTCTCCCCAATCCATTGTGTGCTCCCATGTTTGTTTATCCCCATCTTGGTGTCAAGCTCACCAAGCTCTTATTTTGATTTTGAAAGTCACTGTTTTTCGTGGTATTGGTGATGCAGCTAAAATAAATGCTTTTAAATAAAAGAATAAGCATTCAAAGTGCTCAGTGGTGAAACTGTAACTCTTTCAGAGTTTGATAGCTGGACAAGTGATGCCTTATTTAAAGAAACATGAGCTGAGTTCAGCATATTATCTGAACAGAGCTGATTCAATGAGCAAGAATAAACAGTGACAAGAGCAACAGTTAGTGCACTCTTGATTATCATATGAATTCTAATGAAAACAGTTAATCTGTTAATATCCTGTTAATCTACATACAGCAAATAAAGAACATGTGACTTTAAAGCATTCAGTAAAGTGATAACTGTCCTCTGCCCACTAAGTAGTGACTCTACAAAAGATTATATTTCATTTCCAGAGTTATTCTCCCTGACATGTAGGAGTGTAGAGGTTTAAAGTGAAACTCTTGCTGTTACATTTGTACAGGAAACATCGGACTTTATCTCAAAAATCCATGGAAATTCATTCATTATTGAAAACTTTGTTTTCATTTTTTCACTATAATGTTACTGAACTAAATGTGAGGCAGCTTCTCTTTGAAAATACAATTTGTAAAAATCATGAAAATTTTAAGTGACAGAAATTCTCTGAGGCAGAAAGCTGGTTAATAAGTTTATTTTATCAATTCAACAATTCAGCAGAGGGAGAGTAGATGTAAAATTAACTGAGTGCAGAACATAATGTTTTATTGCATTTTCACTATTCATTGTTTTTCTAAAGCAAACTGAAGAAAAATCATGATAAGCAATAATGAGATTGTAGCCAGGATGGCTGTAAACTTCAAACTAAGCAAAACGCAACAATTCAGAACAGTTTAACCAATTTGCTGCTATGCAAGTGGACTGGCACTCCATGTTTACACATTATAGGAACAATCCTGTTGTCATGGCGTCGACCTGTATAACTACAATTAGGATGTGAACTGATAACAACGCGCCTGCATACAACAACATTAAAGCCAACATTATGTGTTCCATCACCATGTGCACAGGTGTTTCTGACCCTAACACCTGTGTCCAGAAGAAATGTGTTTATTTTTTTGCATCCACCATTTCGACCGTTGATTTGTCTCGTCTGCATCACTGTAGCACATTCGTATTCCAGCATGTTTCCAATGACATGTTTCTGATAGAAGTCCAGGCTTGCACAGAGCTCCACAGCAGAAAGCAGGCCCAGCAGCAAACAGACAAACTGAACCTGCATGATCCTCTGGTGAAGAGAAAGGAAAATAGTGTTCTTATTAAACACCACAAATAATGTAGTTTCAGAAAGGAGAGACTGTGTTTGCTATCTCCATTCTTTCTGAGACTGACAGATCAGAAGAAACAAAACAAAACGGACAGTTTGATAATTAAATTAAAAGAGCTGGGACAAAACACAGCAGGGGGAATATTAACAGGAAAACTCTCAGTGTCTGTGAGATGTCTATTTTCTTTCTGATATGCTAATCAGTTAGTGCAGCGATAATCAGTGTAAATGTTAGCATAGTTTTATGTGACATTGAATTTACTCAACTAAAGGTAGTTTAGTGTTGTTGGTCACCATTATCAAAAACATATGATCTTCTGTCTTAAAAACACAAAAGGAAGCTTTAAAAAATTGTGATACAGCTTATGTTTATATAAGAATATTACATTACAACATTTTAAAAGTGCAGTTTTTTTGACTCTCCGCACACAGGACATTTTTATTGTTCTCTTTTATTTCTTCCTCAGTGGCGTCCACAAATTAAAACGTACCAAAGTAAAGCCGTCTCTCTCCTTTCATCGCAGATGTTGCTGTTAAATAGTATGTCCATCCAGCCTTTACATTACTGCCATCGTGTGGCCGCAGTCAGCTATTGTCACTGAAAGCTGCAGTAATTTCAATATTATTGGAGACTGCAGCTCTGTCTGCGATACAGGTGTGTGTGTGTTTATTTTATTTATTTTAGTAGTTTCTGCTTGCCTTGTGTGTAATTGCACTGATGTCCATCCAACTTTGTTTATTGGCTTCATTGTTTAATAATCTTAGTTATTGCTTAATATAACCACAAATTGCTGTTGAATCTAAATGTCTTACAGTGAGCCTCATTTGAATTTTGATTTTGTCTTTTCACACACTGATAGCCAGCCTGAAACTTTTACATTACCCAGTGAAACAATGTTCAAGAACTAAAACGTCAGCTCGGACATGAAATCATCTTAAATGTAAATACCAGAGAGCTTTCCTCTCATGTATTTTGGCTTGGTGTGTATTAACAATCAGTGGCAGTCCTAGCCTGTTTGGCGCCCTGGGCGAACACCCCGTCTGATTATAATTCTGATTGTTTCAGGATGACCTGCCATTACCCAATGACACATCTGCTTACCTGTATCTTTTGCTCGTTTCTCCTCTTCTTTTCTCTTTTTTCTAAACTGAGCACCTGATGGCTTTGAACTTTTCTTGTCCATCTTCCGTTGGTTTTAATTTTGCACTCCAGTATGAACACCCATCCCCCAACCCGAGGATCACCACGACATAACCTAATAGACCTACACCTTAGTTCAGAGATTCGCTTTGTCTGGGGTTTATTTCTGGGATTTCGCACAACCCAGGATTCAAATCATGAATTCATAATGAGCTTGGATTTACAAAATTATGAATGAAATGCGCTCTATTTGGAAGCAGCCGGCCCACCTCCCCTTTCGACGGGTTGTGTGTGAGACTTTAAATCATCAAACTATAAAATATAAATTTTAAATTTTTATTGATCCCTTTACCCCTAGTTCTAAAGTGTATATTTATTTTCTTATTCTTCTTATATTTCTTTTTTTTCTTAATGTGGCCCTAACACTCCTTCGTACAGGTGTGTACACAGAGGGAAGCCCAACAATGTCTGACCCTGATCTTTGCAGCAGGAGTGATAGCAACGATATTTAGACTTTTGCCTTTTGGTCAATTATTTCAATTTTGATGCTTTAAAGCTCATCTTAGAAATGAATTGTTGGCATAAAATGAAAACAAAAGCAATAAAATTTAATAACATTAAAAACAAAAAAAACATCCGAGAGGCAGGGTGCTGAATATGAACATTTGACCTTGTGAGTCCTGTGACTGGTGATGCCAAAAATTAAAAAAAAAAAAAAAAAGTAAATAAACAAAGCAAAAACATTTATTCCATACTATTCTGCGATCAAATAAAAATATTTTATTAGAAGCCAGTTTGATGGAAGAGATTATTTCTACACAGCATCCTACAGTCAGTACAATTAATATATCAGTATTGGTGGGTTGAATATAGTTTGAAAATAGTTTTATATTATTTAATGCAATGTGTGAAGAAATAGAAGCTGATCACATGTTCAAAAAAATGTAAATGGTTACTGATAAGACAGGCTCGAGTGAAAACTTGTGACGAACAAGATGTTTCCAGCGACGTTTAGTCAGAGCTGATGATAAATGTTTCTCTTTTGTTATCTCAGACATGTATATTTGTGGGTACAGAGGTATCGTCCATGGGGATTTTTCCTATAGCTGCGTTATTGGATTCAAAAGTCACTATGTCCTTCTCAAAGTGCACAGGTAATCCTCCACATTGGACTACAACTATTCTGTTAGTGAGAAGTTTGCCTTTATACTGGCAGTTGGGTTTCCTGCCTCCATTATTCTTTAGTTCACATTTAACAATACTAAACTTTGCTTTACTCTCTGTCAAGCAAGTATTCTTATGAGGTGACCCATGACCATTACAAATGGCTTTGACCTTTTCGTAATCACTAAGGATGAACGTGTTTGTGTCCTTACAACTGTTGTCAACATTGTAGATCTGCTTGTTTTTTATTTCTGCCTCACATTTTTTCGCAGTCATCTTGGCATCTACATGCTGTCGTTTAAACTTTTCATAAGGGGTTTCATTCTGACGCTTGTCAATTGGTTTGGGTTTAAGATTGGCTGGTTTTGAGAATCCAGTGGCAAAGAGCAGCATGAGCAGCAAACAGGTAAACAGGATCCTCATTGTTTCCTGGAGAAAGAAAAACAGGAACATTTTCCAAGTTAAGAATTTGGAGCAGCCAAAATCTTGTCACTGTAGAAGTGGAATAATTATTTAATCTTCTGCTGAATTTGTAATTTTGCTCCATTACAAAGAAATGAACAGTATCTAATATTTATGGTAGGCTCATTTTAATCGAGAGACAGAATATCAACCAAATCCAGAAAAAAACACATTACACAAACATACTAACTGATTTGCATGTCATTGATTGAACTAAGTACTTGATCCCCTATAACCAAGCCAGAATTCTGGCTCCCACAGATTGGATTGCACTTAATCAATTAATCATTTAAAGACAATCTTGATCTCAGTTTATTTTGTGTAAAAAGCACACCTCTACAGTATCAGTCTCTTCCATTCCAAGTTCTACACCACCACGGGCAAGACTGCAGAGGTGTCAAAGGATTTGTTACTGAGGTCTACAGGGACAATACAAATCTACAGTCTTGTGCCACCATAGTCAAGACCGAAGACCTCTTATCTTGCTGCATGCAAGATCTTGTCTCATGGGGTGAGGATGATCGTGAGAAAGGTGTTGTCAACAGGGGATCAAATGATTATTTCCCCATGGTATGAAATGTAAATACACAGAACCACGTGACAGATGGTAGCTTCTTTTCATGATAGTCTTTTTACTTTTTTTTGTCTTTCTTAGAAGCTGCTGGCCAACAAAGTTTTATTCATAGATGTTTATTGTTTTAGATAAATTTGCAAACTGAACTCCACGCTTCCCGTCTCTCAGTTTCTTTGGCAGAGTTTACTTTTCATTTTTAATGGCTTGTTGTTTTTTTATTGACTTATATAGAAACCCACACAAGTTTAACTTAAAAAAAAAAAACCTTATGTAACTAAATAATAACAACTTAATTTATCAACATAAATAAAAGAATAATTTCAGTGTTTTTCATCTATTCTTTATGGAATTTTTCCAAAACATTTTCAAACATTCAGATTTGTCTTTTATTTTCTTGTTGAAACCTTATAAATGGTGAACTAAAAACCCTGGAATATGGTTTGAAACATTGAAATTTTACTCTGAAAGGCAGCATGTTTCGCTTTTTGGCAGCTTTTATTTTGAAACGGCAACACTAATCAGTACTTCTCCACACCTGTGGTGCACGCGCTGCGCAGACCCCGTCGGGCATGCGCTGCAGAGCATGCGCGGCAGAGGAGGGGGGCTGACTTGAGCAGAAAGCGCGGAGAGACAAGTCGAAAGGAAAAACCAGACGATCGCTGATAAAGAAAGCAGACAGAAAGAATTTACCTGAGCTTGAAATAAAACAAGTGTTAGCGGATCTCTGCTGGACAGGTAATTACCGCAGTTTGGTTTAATATCTTATTTTAAACAGTGTAACTACGAAGCGAACACAAATACAGATCATATTATTTTGAAACTTATCAGAGAGGCACTGGAGGACAGATTCAACAATAATATTGTGTACATTTTTTAGAGTATTACTGGATTTTTTTAAAACGGGCAGTTGTAATCATTTACTTGCATTTGGTAGATATGGTAAACAAGTAAGAAAATGAACAACAAATTAAGTAATTTAAATAAATTTGATGATTTTTGAGTCTCAGTTGATGAGTTCATGAGGTGTATCTAAAGGCACCTTCTCTACCTGCATCCACTCATTGAACCTTACAGAGGGAAATGGTGATTGCACTCAGTCATGACAACATTCTTGCTAAATGTAATTATTACATTAGAAAGTTATGAAACTTTTAAGCAAACTTTTCCAAATGAGGACACTTACCTTATTTTTTGCTTTACTGATCAGTGGTTGGTTGATTAACCTGCAGGAGTTCAGGCACGAGTCAGTCATCTGGAACACCAGGTGGTGAAGATGTCTTCAGTAAATGAAATGCTCTAAAGGGGGAATTAAAATTGAACATTATTTGAACATAAATAAAAAAAAGATAGGCCTCTGCCTGTGCATGCACATTTCTTATGCACGATATTCATGGTCACAGAACCCAGATGATGCATGTTTTGAAGCCCATATCTGGATAGTGAATGTGAGTAGAAGTGTGGCAGGAGATCGAGTTATTGAAAATAAGCCTGTTGTCTATAAAAGATTTTAAATATACAAATAAAAAGTTCTTACCAAACGAGGAGTCAAGATGAGCAGAGACCAGGTCTAGTGCAGCTCAGCTGTTATTAAATTCTACCTGAGCAGGTTGGAGCTCATTTGTGTCACAGAGCAACAAAAAGCACTTTGGGGGCTTCAGTTTTTAAACATTTCAGTAGCCCCACCTTAAATAATCACTAGCATCAGTGTCTACATCACTAGCCCACCAGTTCCAAGAAACTTTAGCACTGCTCTGTTTGTGGTTCAGAACATGCTGCAAACATGATGTGAGGACCAGTGACCACAGGTGCAGATGCAGGTTGTCTTTCATAGCTCGCGTTACAACAATTGCAGCTATTTTTTTCAATTCAATAAACCACATGTATCAAAAATAAGTAAGTTAATAAAATATTGACATTTGTGAAAAAAGTACAGAAACTGCATTTTGGCTTAGTTTTTGTTAAGTAAATAATGGCACGGTGTAATATATCACGTGTTGTTATTCAGCTGATGTTGTATATACCTAATTTTAAGGTGGGCACTAAGACTCTATTGTAGAGTCTGACAGCAGCTGGAAAGATATCTGAAATTTCTCCTTGGCACACTGTTGTTGCAGCAGCGTGTCACTGTAGGAGCTGCTCAGTGCTGCTAGGATGACCTGCATGTGGTGGGAGGTGGGCTTTTTGTTTTATTTTTAATATCCTGTCCTATCTGCCAGCTTTTGCAATCAGAGTTGTGACGTGAATGCATTGTGGTGCAGAACACATTTTGCTTTTGCAAGAACAGCTACTTGGAATCTCTATAGGCTCCTCTTGTTCATGTGACTATGTTATCTGTTTATTTATTCATTTCTATTTGTGTTATTTCAGTTATTACACTGGTATAGTGTCACTATGTCACCTGCAGCCTCCAGGAGTACCAATTATCTGAGACCACACATCTCAGCGACGTGTGCGTGCCCATCCCAGCAGGGGAAAGAGGGAGGCCCCAGATGGGGTGCCAAAGCCAAAGGGTGAGAGTCCCAGAGGACCAGAGGCAACGGGCAGTCGACCCTAGAGGCCAACCATCCTGGTACAGGTTGAGAACAGGGTTCCAGGCACCCAGAACCACCCGGCATCCAAAAGATAGGAGAAGCGTCCGGCTGGGATTGCTGACTGTATCCAGGGCTAAGTCACAGCAAGCCCCAGACCCAGGCCCAGCCATGCACACACAAACACAAATTATTCACTCACTCACTCTCACCCACATGTGCTGTTGTGCTGTGTGTCCTCTGTGACACACAGAAAGACATAAGACACAGTGGGAGGTTGTATCTAAGAGCGATGACAGCTTAGCCACCATTTTTCCAGTCACTTTATGCTGCCTCAACCATAACACAGGTCTACAAGATCAGTCTGTTCAGTATTTTTCTGTCCTCAGTGGGGATACTGCTGTCCCAGCAGAACACACCATAAAAGATGACTGATGTCACCCCAGAGTCATAGAAGGTCTTCAGAAACTCCAAAATAATTGAATCTAGCCCTCTAGGTGTCCATCAGGTGTGATGTCAGAGCCTCCAGCCTGCAGCTGTTGTTCATTTACATCTGCCTAATTGATCATTTATCCTCAACACACTTTTCAGTTCCCTTGCCTTAAACTGGACAATATGTAAAGTCTAAATTCCAACAAAGGTTGGTCAAAGGTTGAAACCTGCACTGAGCTGAGACAGAAGAAGTCGGAAGTCGAACTTGGATGAGTGACGTAGCGTTCCTCCGACTGAAAACTCTACGTCCAGATGAACAAAATTAACTTTTCGGGACAGGTCCCCAGATGTTTTCTCTTCTCAGAATCCTCCTCTGCTCTGGATTCACAGATCATATCTGTTTTATCTGATATACAGTCATGTGGAAAAGAGTGTTTTTATGGGAATCTATAGCATACTCTGAAAAACTAAGCACAGTCCATGAGTGAGTAGGTTGTAGAACAACCTTTTAGCAGCAATAGTGTCACCAAATTGTTTCTGTATGACTCTTAGTCTGTCACATGGTTGTGCAGGACTTTTGACTCACAATTCTTTACATTGTTTCGTCAGTTCATTGAGGTTTGTGGTATTTGTTTATGTAAAGCTCTCTTAAGTTCCCAGCACTGTTTTTCAGGTTGACGTGTGGACTGTGACCGGGCCATTCCAACACCTTGATTCTGTTGTAGCTCTGCTGATGTGCTTGGGATCTTTGTCCTGCTGCATTACCAAAACTCAGTTTTGACTATAGAGTACTTGGTATACAGGGGAGGTCATGGAAAACTCAATGACTGCAAGGGGCCCAGGTTCTGTAGCTGCAAAACAAGCTCAAATCACCCCCCCCCCTTCACCACCATACTAACAGCTTGTATGAGGTGTTTGTGCTGTTATGCTTTGCAACTTTACTACCAAACTTGCATCCATGCTGTCATGCTGTTTTTAGAGAGAAGAGACTTTCTCCTTGCAACCCTTCCAAACAAGCCACACTTATTCAAACTTTTTCTAATTGTCATAGACTTTAAGATTTAATGTGCTAACTGAGGTCTGTAGAGTCTGATATGTAGCTTCTGGATTTTTGAGCTTTTTCTGACCATTGCACAGTTTGACCCTGGGGTGAATTTTCTGGGACATCCATTCCTGGGGAGATTATGACATTATCTTAACACACACCTGCCAAAACTCATGCTTTTATAGAGGTGCTCACATATGCTGATGAGCAATTATTCAAATGCAGTTGATTAGCAGCATCTGGCTGCTAATCACCTTCTAATTTGCATTGAAGCAATAAAGGTGCTTTCTGAATAACAGGAGCCGTCTGGTGTGATATTCATATTTAAAATGAATAATCAGAATCAGAATGACTTTAATAATCCCAAAGGAAAATATGTGGGTTACAGTTGCTCATATATATCTGTATGTATGTATGTATGTATGTATGTATGTATGTATGTATGTATGTATATATAATGTATATATATATATATACACACACACACACACACACACACACACACACACACACACACACACACACACACACACACACACACAAATCACGCAATTATAAATATCAAGAGGTGAGGTGAAATATGTGTGATTGACATTTAACTCTAACTTGTGAACTTTGTCATTTGTTATTTTACTGTAGAACATGTGCCAGTGGGTATAACTGTATTAGATGGAGGAGTTGTACAGGGAGATGGCCACGGGCAGGAATGATTTCCTGTGTTGTTCAGTGGTGCATTTTGGTAATCTCAGTCTCTCACTGAATGTGCTCCTTTTCTTGGACTACATCTGCCTCTCAGACACCCTAAATGAGTACAACTCCATCCCCACTCATTACTGGCCTTGCGGATCAGTTTGAGTCTGTTGGCACCTGTGTCCCTCAACCTGTTGCCCCACCATGCAGCAGCATAGAGGATGGCACTGGCCACAACAGATTTGTAAAAAATCCTGAGCATTGTCCTTAGCTGCCTCAGAAAATAGAAACGACTCTGGCCCTTCCTGTGGAGTGCAGCGGTGTTCTTAACCCAGTCCAATTTATTATGTATGTATACTCCAAGTCCAGTTAAAAAGCATGAGTAACTTAAACATAGTTTTGAAATATACAATTTATATTTTTCAATTCATATTAAAATTGACTGATTAAAAATGTTTTTATAGAGATAAAAAAAACATTCCTGCTTAGATTTAGTCACAATGAAATGATGACTGTAAATTTTTAAAAGTGAAATTTATAAAGGTAAACTCAAAAGTTGTCAAAAACAGCCATTTATAACCTTGACTTCAGGGTTTTACATGACACAAAGTGTTACATTATAACATATGTAGTTAGTGTGATAACATCTAGAGTTATTGCATTTATAGAAGTTTCTTCTGCTCTCAGAACAGATTCAGTTGTTCACAGTTTTGGCACACGGTGCATTACCAGGCTGCAAACACTCACAAGGTGTTGAGTTGTGGTCATGAAAAGAACAAAGTGGTTAAAGACAAGTCTCTGATACAGTGTCGTCAGACTGTTGACAAACCCTCAGTCTAGCCACAGTGTGACAGCACGCCTTTGCTAAAAGTCACGTATTGAATTGCTTCTCATGCAGTGTTTTCTGCTCTTTATTTCACTCTACTTGAATACAATTACTTGAACAAGCCTCTGATGTGTAAATCAAATCCAACTGAATGTCATCAGAACATATAATGACATTTTTTTTCCTTTGGTAATAAGTTGAGAATGAAGATTTGGAGTAACACTGAATATAAAAGTTTTCATCTCAGAAGGTCAGTTTCTATGTTGGATTGCAAACTCACTTTAGTAGTTCTCCTCCTCCATTATTCCATCCATGATCACTGATGAGAAGTTAATAGGCATTAGTCATGTCAGTTTAAGACATTGTACAACTTCGTATTAAAAGATTTGAATGTGTGTATACTTTTTAATTTTTCACCATGAGATTGAAGCCCATAATAAGTCATATGAAAATGACAGCATTACCTTCACCTTGAGCCATGCGAGAAAACTGCTCTGGTTTTTGTAAATATGGGCTTTAGGTGGACACTGTGCCTTCTCCATGGTTGACAAGTTACTCAGTACTGTGCTGAGAAATTCCTCTTTCTGTAGAATACTACAGAGTGCTTAACTGTTTTTGATTCATAGAATCAATAAGTTTTGTATTTCATGCAAATTTTGTTCTTATATTGTTTTTTTTTTGCAGACAGCTTGTTGATGCTGCCTCATTTTAAAGTATCATCTGTTTTATTGGAGTCCAGCAGAGGGCAGTGTTTCACCGTCAACAGATGAATGTCTGAAGCTTCAATTGTGTCTTCAGATTGGATTTGGTTGTAATTTATGTTGTCTGTGCAATACTAAAATTATAATGGGATGTTGAAGCTCTTCTAAATCCTCACCAGATTTTGCTCAAATGCTGATATAAACTCACAATATATTGGCAGTAAATAATAGAGAGGAGAAAGGAGGAGACAAAAGTCAATTACAAAATTAATGGGGCTGCTTTGAGCCATATCAACAGTTTAAATGATAAAGTTACAGATATCAGGGGGAGAAAATAACAGACTGACAGCTGTGGCTCATCAATAAGGCTCTGCAAAATAGAAAACAGGATGAAGACTGATCTTTACTGTGAGTAAAGATCAGTCTTCATCCTGTTTTGGAACCTAAAGTTAGGAAATAATAATGATGCTCTCTGACATCCACTAAATGTCAGACACATGACACTGAGCTAAACCACTGCTGGAAAATACACACCAGAAAAGTAAATACAGTAAGATGATTATCAAGTTTTACACAAGAACTAAATGTATTCTTTTTATGAGCGTTGTAATGAAGTTTTTTTTCTGATTCTGTTTTCTGTGAGTGAGCAGCAGCGCCCTCTGCAGTCTGTGTGTAGAAGAGCAAAAGCTTACAGCACCTGGTATTCCCAGGCGGTCTCCCATCCAAGTACTGACCAGGCCCGACCCTGCTTAGCTTCCGAGATCAGGCGTGTTCAGGGTGGTATGGCCGTAAACGAAAGATGCCACGTTCAAAAGGTCTTTTATAGATGACGTAGAAACATTCATCATCTATGACTATTGGTCTTAGTTGACTGTTCTCCGTCACAGTCCGTAACACTGCCCTGCAGTAAATGATCAGCTACACTTTTTAACATTAATGTGATATGTTATAGATAAAACACTACTTTATGATTATACAACTACATTCAGCAGCAACACGCTTTTTACAAACTAATATGTCAATAAAAACATAATGTGACCTGCTATGTCATTTTATGTGACCACACTGTTTTTTTCCCAAACAATGACATCTGACAAGAAAGCCTAATTTTTGCTTTTCAGTATCAAAGAAACTTCGGCTTTCACAATTTATTGCACACTGAAAAATTCTTAGCTATGTCTCCAATAAATCTTTTGTAAACAGAAAAGTTTGGAGTTTTTTTTTACTTTCAACCACAGAAATCTCATTTTTTATGACTACAGTTAAAAAGCAACAAGAACCACAACAAGAAAAAATGGGCAATCTGGACAAACAGCTACCAGAACGTTGTCTGGGATTTTACACATTTATTTCTTACAATTTAAGTCCAAAAACTCGTACTGACAGATTTATTTCTTTGTCAGAACAGCTTTTTCTTTAACACGTAGAAAAACTGTTACATAAGTGACTTCTTTACACTGACAGAAAGGAGACTTTCACTGGTCCAGACGGCTTAAGATCAAAGTGGGCTGTATATGGTCCGCAATATAAAATGAGTTCGACACCCCTGGTGTAATCCATCTGTAATGCATCAAATCTAAATCTGTAGTCATCTATAAAAGGCTTTTTATGCATTTTGCCTCTCGCTTACGGCCATACCACCCTGAACACGCCCGATCTCGTCTGATCTCGGAAGCTAAGCAGGGTCGGGCCTGGTCAGTACTTGGATGGGAGACCGCCTGGGAATACCAGGTGCTGTGAGCTTTTGCACTTTGACACACAAACTACAGAGGGCGCTGCTGCTCACTCAGTAGAGCCAGGTTAAATTAATCTCTTCCACTTGTTAACTGAATTCTTTTTTCTTACCCTTCCCAGATCAGCGAGTACAATCCTAGCTAAGGTCGAGTAGAAAGCAGGCAACTATTAAAATTAATCAATCAATCAAGCCTTTATTTGTCACATGCAAAGTTTACACCTGCAGTGAAATGAGACCCCCCCCCCGACCAAACATACGTAGCACAGACATCACATGGGGAGACCTCTACTCATACTGGGCTCCTTGTGGGAGGTCAGCATGAGAACAGAAAACGAAAAAAACTCCCCTACACAGAGAGCACATACATCTCCACATCACAACACCATCAGCCATCCTGCCCTGCAGCTATTAATCCAGCGCTGGGCCCAGACCCACCGCCTCACCTTGGAGATTAGCGTTCCAAGGCGCCTTCCATATTCGCCTACTGTGCTAATATTCACTCGTTTTGTACAGATGCTGCCATCTCTTTCCTTCACCTTTTTGCTTCTTTGGTGAAGAGAACCCCATTCTCAGATGATAAAGGTATGATCGATCACATCTTGAGTCTGAGGGAGTGACTGATCTATTATCACTGATCTGTGACCATAAATATTTTTTTCTGTATTATTGTGTTATCATCTTTAATTTTGCCATATTTTGTTGTAATGTTGATGTTTTCTGAGCTAACTTAAGAAATTGTTTCATTGTTTCATTTTAAATTTATTTAACCTTTTTATTATTAATTTCTATGTCTTGTTTTCTGTTAATGCTGCATTTATTTACATATTTTCCACATATGTATGCATTCAAAGTTCATGAAACTGAGCTGGAGATGAAACAACTAAGAGTTTCATTAGGAGTGAGTGGACAAGATTAGAAATGAATACATCAGAGGGACACCTTAGAGCAGTGGTTCCCAAACTTTTTTTGCCAGGCCCCCCTTTTTTACAAGAAAAATGTTCGCCCCCCCCCAAACACACACCCATATTTTGTTTACAAACTCCATTGCGGTTTAACACCTCAAACATTTAGTAAACAATTAAGCAAATGCAAGTAAACGGCAATAAATTACAGGTAGTAATAAAATATACTACTAACTCTTTTACGCTACGTCCACACCTACACGGGTATTTTTGAAAACTCACCTGTTTCTATGCGTTTGGGCCTTTCGTCCACACGTAAACGGCGTTGCGATTCACCGAAAACGGAGATTATTTAAAACTCCTTTTTTGCGTTTAGGTGTGGACGAGGATTACAGAGTTCGTCACGCAACGTCAAAGGTATGTGCCTCTTTTCACGTCACGCTGTGCGCCACGTTATTGTTTACATGAGATGAATTGCAGAATGGCAGATACAGGGAGTGCAGAATTATTAGGCAAGTTGTATTTTTGAGGAATAATTTTATTATTGAACAACAACCATGTTCTCAATGAACCCAAAAAACTCATTAATATCAAAGCTGAATGTTTTTGGAAGTAGTTTTTAGTTTGTTTTTAGTTTTAGTTTTTTAGGGGGATATCTGTGTGTGCAGGTGACTATTACGGTGCATAATTATTAGGCAACTTAACAAAAAACAAATACATACCCATTTCAATTATTTATTTTTACCAGTGAAACCAATATAACATCTCCACATTCACAAATATACATTTCTGACATTCAAAAACAAAACAAAAACAAATCAGCGACCAATATAGCCACCTTTCTTTGCAAGGACACTCAAAAGCCTGCCATCCATGGATTCTGTCAGTGTTTTGATCTGTTCACCATCAACATTGCGTGCAGCAGCAACCACAGCCTCCCAGACACTGTTCAGAGAGGTGTACTGTTTTCCCTCCTTGTAAATCTCACATTTGATGATGGACCACAGGTTCTCAATGGGGTTCAGATCAGGTGAACAAGGAGGCCATGTCATTAGTTTTTCTTCTTTTATACCCTTTCTTGCCAGCCACGCTGTGGAGTACTTGGACGCGTGTGATGGAGCATTGTCCTGCATGAAAATCATGTTTTTCTTGAAGGATGCAGACTTCTTCCTGTACCACTGCTTGAAGAAGGTGTCTTCCAGAAACTGGCAGTAGGACTGGGAGTTGAGCTTGACTCCATCCTCAACCCGAAAAGGCCCCACAAGCTCATCTGTGATGATACCAGCCCAAACCAGTACTCCACCTCCACCTTGCTGGCGTCTGAGTCGGACTGGAGCTCTCTGCCCTTTACCAATCCAGCCACGGGCCCATCCATCTGGCCCATCAAGACTCACTCTCATTTCATCAGTCCATAAAACCTTAGAAAAATCAGTCTTGAGATATTTCTTGGCCCAGTCTTGACGTTTCAGCTTGTGTGTCTTGTTCAGTGGTGGTCGTCTTTCAGCCTTTCTTACCTTGGCCATGTCTCTGAGTATTGCACACCTTGTGCTTTTGGGCACTCCAGTGATGTTGCAGCTCTGAAATATGGCCAAACTGGTGGCAAGTGGCATCTTGGCAGCTGCACGCTTGACTTTTCTCAGTTCATGGGCAGTTATTTTGCGCCTTGGTTTTTCCACACGCTTCTTGCGACCCTGTTGACTATTTTGAATGAAACGCTTGATTGTTCGATGATCACGCTTCAGAAGCTTTGCAATTTTAAGACTGCTGCATCCCTCTGCAAGATATCTCACTATTTTTGACTTTTCTGAGCCTGTCAAGTCCTTCTTTTGACCCATTTTGCCAAAGGAAAGGAAGTTGCCTAATAATTATGCACACCTGATATAGGGTGTTGATGTCATTAGACCACACCCCTTCTCATTACAGAGATGCACATCACCTAATATGCTTAATTGGTAGTAGGCTTTCGAGCCTATACAGCTTGGAGTAAGACAACATGCATGAAGAGGATGATGTGGACAAAATACTCATTTGCCTAATAATTCTGCACTCCCTGTAGAGACAAAATACTGTTACTGTTAATCTGACTATCTTCAGGTTTTACACGCTTACATATACACACGCAGTTACTGTCCCTCCATTTAGAAAGGCAGAGGCGTCACAGTGTAATTATTTTACGTGTAGTTGTTTTTTTCCTGTGTAATAATATTCAACATTGCTGTCAATACATTTTTCAAAAAATGCCTCTCTGTGCAAAATGGGTTTAAACACATAAACAGCTGTGGGATACTGTTTGTCCGTGATTTGAACCGGGGGAACAAATTACGGCAGGATCAGCCTGATATTATTTGTATCCCACTGTAACTTTACTGCATAAAGAGCTAACATGTCCAAAATGTCAGGAGTAGTTAGTCATTACAAGAAGTGTTTGTGAACTAAAAATCAAGAATGTGGGATACTGTTTGTCCGTGATTTGGAGAGCCCAGCGCGTGCTCTTGCTGGCTGCAGCGGCATCTAATAACCAGCTTGCAAAATAAAACAAAATGAAAACAAACCAATAAAACTAGGGCTGTCAACGTTAACGCCATAATCACGATTAACGTGATTTTAAAAAATTTGGAGGGCTGAATGAATCCCTGAAATGTCTCTGTCAGCGCAGTTTGTCCAAAGTTTGTCCAAAGTTTGTCCATCTTGCGCTCCAGATGGTTTCATTGCATTAAAAATTTTAATCGTGTTAATCATGATAACGGTGTTAACAATGACAGCAGTGGAACCTGAGTGGCTTTTTTGGTGAACCATTTCTGGATGACTTTGGCCTTACTTGTGATATCGTTGACTGGAAGTCCAGGTTATGGCATAAGTCCAAATGTAAAAGACTTGTGAATCACTTTACAATTGTTTACAGCCTCGGCCATCTTTATGGACAGTAACAATGCATGTCCTCAGGCTGACATCGAACTCCTTAACCTTGATCATGCATGCAGGGGGATAATCCTGCGTTTCCAAAGATCAGCTAAAGACTTTCGAAGCATGGTCTAGGAAGCTCAATTTTCAATTTATAACTAAAATAATTGTGTAGTTAATAAAAAATGAAAGAAAAAGAAAAAAAAAGAAAAAATCAAAGCGTATGAATAACAATGAACACGGACATGAAAATAAAAGTGAAAACATTTTAATACTTCTACAGTTTTTTACTCATTTGCAACAGTTTTCAGTGCTTTATCAGAAAAATTAGGTTGGAGGATGGAGACCGCTTCATGAAACATGGGAGGGGGTGATTAATTGTGGGCTTCAGTAGCGGTTTTTGATACGGGTGACACGGGCAGTTGCCCGGGGCGGCATCACGGGCATCGGCAAAAAAAAATTACTCGTACTCATGCTGCCCCGACATCAGCCAGCGCATATTGGGAATGGCATAGGCACCGATCGGTTTTCTACCGCCCATTTGCTGGGAGTAAGGGCGCCCTCCGTTTGCGAGGTGCGCCTGCTGCTTGCGCACAGGGAGGAGCGGGCGGGGCGGCGGGGGATTCTCTGGCTGGCTGGAGCAGCGTCTAATAACCAACTCGCAAAATAAAACAAAATAAAAACAAAACAACAAACACGAAAACACCGGACATTATGATACAGACTTATAATTTGCACCGATGTTTTTTCGAAATTCTATACGCAAAAAGTGAGCGCGAGAGCCCTCGGTGCGCCTGCTCGCTGCTGAAGTCAAAGTAAACGAGACGAGACGACGAAGCTTCAGTTACAGCAGTGCAAGTAAACAAGCAATATATATAAGAAGAGGAAGAAAATAAATATACACTTTAGGAGTAGAGGTAAAGGGATCAATAACAATTTAAAATTTATAGTTTGGTGATTAAAGTCTCAAACACAACCTGTCGAAAGGGGAGGGGGGCCGGCTGCTTCCAAATAGAGCACATTTCATTCATAATGTTGTAAATCCAAGCCCATTATGGATTCATGATTTGAATCCTGGGTTGTGTGAAATCTCAGAGACAGATTTAGACAAAGTGAATCTGTGAACTAAGATGTAGGTCTATTAGGTTATGTTGTGGTGATCCTCGAGTTGGGGGATTTGTACTGGAGTGCAAAATTAAAACCAATGGAAGATGGACAAGAAAAGTTCAAAGCCATCAGGTGCTCAGTTTAGAAAAAATAGAAAAGAAGAGGAGGAGAAACGAGCAAAAGATACAGGTAAGCAGATGTGTCATTGGATAATGGCAGGTCATCCTGAAACAATCAGAATCAGAATACTTTATTAATCCCTATGGAAATAATGTGGGTTACAGTTGCTCCAAGAAGAAATGGTAAAAAATAGTAACAGTAACAGACAAAACTCCAAACAATACATTATGTTACGGATTTTAATATCAATTAGTTCCGACAACAGTTTTATGTTAATGTACAATCCTTAATATGTTCTATATGTGTATGTGTGTGTGTGTGGGGGGGGGAGTGTTCGCCTGGGGCGCCAAACTGGGCTTAACTGTTAACTGATGCAAATGATTATTTGTGCTGCTGCTGCTCAAATGTATAAAACCTCATGTGCCTGATCCAAGCAGTATTTATATTTCTGTGACAGGAGTGAACTATAACCTGCTCTGGTAGAATTTAATAACAGCGTGTTCGAGCTGCACGAGATGTGATCTCTGCTCTTCTCAAGTCTTCACTCATTTGGTAAAAACTTATTATTTGTATATTAATAGAAGGTGTGACTGAACTCTCCTGTCACACTTTTCTTCTCACATTCACTATCCAGACATGAGCTTCAAAGCATGCTGCAATCACCTGGGTTCTGTGAGCTTAAGCTACACGCACAGAGTCTTTATTGATTTGGGTTCTGTATTTTTTCATTCAAACTGACTATCAGATGTTGCCCATCCAGTTTTATAATGGATTTACTGTAATCATTCACCACCTTCAGAGCATTTCATTCATTAAAGACATCTTCACCATCTGCTGTTCCAGACGATCAACTTGTACCTGAACAACCGCAGGCAGGGCCGGTCCTGACCGGTTTGGTGCCTGGGGCGAACACTCCCTCCCCTGTCATTCATCATACATTAAGAATAGCAGACAAATCAGCAATACAGCTCTTCCAAATAATGGCTAATTAATATTGTGCAGTCGAAAGGTTTCAATGAGGCACATCAGTATTTACTCCCTGTCTACTGTTTACTATCATAGCAAAGTGGCTAACAAAGGTAAACAGAAGGTTTTCCCAATCCCTGCTAATCAAGGTTATCTTGTTTCAAGATACATAATCCAATGCCATTATCCAATGACACATCTGCTTACAGCAGTGGCCTTCTCAAAGTCTGGATCTCAGTCCACTGAAAATCTGTCGAATAAAATCCAAGGTCAATACCAGAATGGCGTCTAACCTCAGCTAACTCAGCTGGAGGCCTGTGCCAAAAAGGAGTGAGCAACAATACCAGAAGGCATGCAAAAATCTGATTGTGGACTACAAGAAAACACTGCAAGATGACATTGAACCAAAAAGATATTCTATTGGTTATTATGTTAGGTATAAAATTAATCAACACTGGAATTTTTTGTTGTTCTTAAAACTATTTTAATACTTCCTGTTCCAGCATTATCTACTCCTTTGCCTCCTTTCACGTTTGAGGAGGAAAATTAGGTTAAGGGTAGATACTGTTCTAGAAAACATACAAACAGGAAGGGGGCATGAATAATTTGGGCAATTAGCTGTGAGTCACTAGTGAATCAGTTCTAAGAAACAGTAGCCTACCACTTCTCTGTTTGTGATTAGAAAACATAAATGTGTAAATATGAAGAGAAACGATCACAACAGCATAGATGCAGTTTATTTTTCATAGCAGGTTTTACAGTAAAAAAAAAAAAAGGTGTTCCAGCATATTTCAGCTCAAACTTTTGAGAGTTTCTTTGAAGTGTTTTTAAAATAGAAATAAAGTGGGTCTATATAGAATTTGTAGTTATAATTTTGGATGATATTTGTAGTTCTGTTTTAGTATCAGTGATATCATCCTAGATCTGAGGTCAAACTAACAGATGGACTCTCCTCTCCAGTACATTGTCATAGAACTTCCTGTGGAGGCTGAGGAGTGTGAACCCCCTGAAGTTGGAGCACACCGCCTGTCTTGGACCAGAGTGGTTGTTCCCCTTTTTATGAAACTCCAGATCTCTATACAATGTTGTATTTGCATATCCTAACTGGATGGGAAGGAAATGAATGAAATTATTATTAATAAACAATGCAAATAAAGAAAAAAGTTGTATTTAAAAGTTTGTAAATTGTAGTTATTTAGGATTTTAATCTCTAAAGGATTTAACATCAATACATCACATCAGCACTGCTTTGGTTTTAGTCCATCATTAACAAACTTCATAAGTAATAAAGTAATCAAAATCATCATTCTATATAGCTTAGATAATTTGCATATGTATAATGGATAGTGCTCACTAAGCAGAAATGAGTTATGATGAGTTTATTTTAACAAGACATAAGTTAAAACTAATATGAGATTTGCAAGTGTGCAGGGTCTGAGATGCAGATTCAGTGTGGCTACAAAGTTTTTTTTACTGAAGAATTACATTTGTGGTGTTTGTCTACATTTATAAATGAACGCCAGCACAACAGTAATGTATGTATATATGTAACTACAATGTGAAATACATACTGGTTCACTCAGGAAATAACAGCATAACTTTTAAGACTTCATATAGTCTGACCAAGAAAGATGCTGCTGGTCTGAATCTGATGTTGCACCAGTTGGATGGGAGTGAGAGACTTCTGACGTTTCAGCTTTATTTTCCATCTGCCTCACTGATTATTTATCCTCAACACTCACTTTACAGTCTCAAATGTAGCAAGATGTCTTCTTTGCAGACAGACACCATCAGAGTTACAAGAGTCACGCTGATGTGTTTGACTTCCTGAATTGTGAATATCTCACATAAATACATGTCTATGGCATGAACATGTACACTGACAGGGTGTGGTATTCACACCATGAACAACACATGTGAAGTTATGAAATGCTGTGTTCTGATGGTGTGTTTGCACTATTAGAATATTTATATAACGTGGTTGATGATGATTTACTTGAGCAAGACACTGATGAATAAGTTAGGTCCAACCAAAAGTCATCAGAACATGTTTTTAAATGGGAGGAATACTGAAAACTACATTAATTCTTTCTTGTATAGATTGAACATGATGGAAACATTCCTGACAGATTTTGGTCCATGTTGACATCATAGAATCACACAGCTGCTGCAGATTTGTCAGCTTCTCATCCATGATGCAAATCCCTTCTTTGCCAAAAACTTTCTTATCACCCACATCAGCTACAATGCAGGATAACCACTGACAGACAGGGTGAATCCTTTTAGTCTCTTTGTATTTAAACATACTGGCTAACATAACTAATAAATATAGATGCCCTTTCTATCATTTTATGAGCATGTTTTTCCATTTGGTTTGCCTTGTAAAAGCACATAGTGGGTCCACAGCAAATTATTTAGACCTGGCCACTTGAAGCTGTCTTGGTCAATACTCTGTTTTTTATGTTTTGGCTTGTTTCTGATGTGTTTTGTTGGAGTTTCCATATCAGTATTTGTTGCTTCTTTGATGTTATATATTTAAACTTTGTTTGGCAGACTGAAAACATTCCTGATCCTATGAACAGTTTAGAACTTTTGGATACATTTTTCTGCCATAAATTTAAACCGGGAAAAATAAAGTACGTGATGCTCCGCTTTCTCACTGCCTGGAGCCTACAAGGCTCTGCTTAGTGCTGCTGAGGCCTGTGACCACAAGACAACTGGCCAGATCGTAACAGGGACCACATGTAAACTGTACTGACAATGCTCCAAATTAGGAAAATCACCTTATTTTTTACTTTACTGATGGATGAGTGGTCAGTTGGTAAACCTGCAGTGGTTCAGACACTTGTTGGTTGTCTGTATATACTTGTAGGAATACAGTGGTGTGAAAAAGTGTTTGCGTCCTTCCTGATTTCCTATTTTTTGTATATTGGTAACACTTAAATGTTTTTATATTACATATTGAAACATTTATATGTGATAAAATAAATTATAACATAAATCAACTGTGGTGTAGTACATCTGTGGATCATCTGAACTCATCTTTGAAGCTGAGTTCAATTTCCTGATTATTGCCACCCCTGTTCTCAATCAAGAAATCACCTAAACGAGGCTTAAAGCTGTGGGACTCCAGGGAACCACGATAATGAGAACCATTATCCACAGATGAAAAAAACATGGAACAAAGCTGAACCTTCCCAGGAGTGGCCGGCCAACCAAAATTACCCCAAGAGCAAGAGGTCACAAAAGACCGCAGAACAACATCCAAAGAGTTTCAAGACAATGAAAAAGTGCCTGGACTGTCTTGTTGCTTTTGTTTTTACCTACTTCAAAGCCTTTTTATGGAGTTTATAATTTTCAAAATTTACTTGTAAACCTTTTTCTGTGAAAAAACACATGATGGCTTTGATCTACTATCAGTCACACTGTATCCTTCTTCATGCTGCTCTCTGAGGCTGAAATTTTACTTGTTGCTTCAGATGAGATCAGGTGTGACAGCCAGTCAAAACATTCTCTGTAAGTCTAAGTCTACTAGACCAACTACAGCTTTAGCTAGAAAAAGCAATAATGATTACACAGTGAGAAGCTAAGTGAATAGAAGATTTCTCAGTGTGCATACTGAACACTGTTGCCATAGCAGTTACTCACACAGGGTCATATTTTTTTTTGTAGTTTTCTCTGTTTTCTTTTATTAGCTAACCAGTGGGGTGAAAAGAGGAAGACGGGATAAAAGACATGCTTTGGAAGAGAGCCAGAGATTAATAACACGTATGACTCAATACAGTGAGGTCTATCATAGTACACTACATAGTGAGTGAGAAAGGTGAATAAAGAAGAAATACTCAATGCATCATGGGAATCCCCCAGCAGCCTATTGCAGCATAACTAAGGGAGGATTCAGGGTCACGTGATCCAGCCCTAACTATATGGAAAAGGAAAGTTTTAAGCCTAATCTTAAAAGTAGAGATAGTGTCTGTTGTCATGGTCTGGAGTCTGTGGACTCTGTGTTTATGTTTAAGTTTGTTATTATTCTGTGGTTTTGTTTATTTCGGGTTGTTTTTTATGATTATCCCTAGTGTTTTGTGTCCTTTGTACTCTCCTGTTCCATGTTTCACGTTCCTATGTTCTGTCTCCCCAGTCTGTGTTAAGTTGTGTGTATAGAGTTCAGTCGGTGTGTTTATTGTTTTATTTTGAAGGTCCGTGTCTCTTGTCAGTGTTTTGAGTTTCGCGTCCCCTTGTCTCGTTACGTCCAATTAATCCCAGCCGTGTCTCCCCCCTGTCTCCCATTCCCTGATTGCCCTGTGTGTATTTAAGCCCTGTGTTTTCTTGTGTGCGTTGCTGGTTTGTCTGTGTAATCTCCCTCCATCTATCTCTGTATTTCCCTGAGTCTCCCTGCATCTGTTTCTGGTTTGTTTCTGTTAGTTTTCCCAGTTTAGGTTTTGCTTAGTTTCCATGCTCACCCTCGCTGTATCTGTTTGTGTCACCATCTGTTGAATAAACTCACTTGCATCTGAGCTGCCTGCACTTGGGTCCTAATTCTCCAACCCCACACGTCTGCCTCAGCGGACGTGACATCTGTCTCCCGAATCCAAGCTGGAAGCTGGTTCAATAGAAGAAGTGCCGAAGGCTCTGCCTCCCATTCTACTTTATAATACTCTGCAAACAACAAGTAAGCCTGCAGTGCGAGAGCAAAGTGCTCTGATGGGGTGATATGGCACTACAAGGTCATTAAGATGAGATGGGGCCTGATTATTTAAGACCTTGTATGAGGAGCAGGATTTTGAATTCAATTCTGGATTGACGGGAAGCCAATAGAAGAAATGCTACGACTCTGACACTTTAAGACAAAATGAATAAGTGGACACAGTAAATAAAAATAAAGTAAAAACAAAAAGATAAGTGCATGTCATACAAAAAGTAACACACTAAATATAGTAATAATAATACACTAAAATATGGTAGTACACATTTCCTGTAAAATTAAAGTATTATCATTACAAGAAACATTTTTAGTGTAATATTTATGTGTGGTGCATTAATTAACAATTAATGGCCTTTTGACTATTAAGTATTAAAGCAAGCATGTGTAAAACTGTAGACAGACAGAGACTGGTATCTGAACATATTTGGCTGCTTGTAAGCTTTTTGTTTGCAGTCATGTCTGTGCAGCGCTGCATGCTGTTGTTTATATTCCATATATGGGCTCAAATATACGAAGTTGACAGGAAATGTGGTTGCCAAGCTGTTGCTATGTGCACTTAAGCTATTCATGACTAAGGCAGTTGTGTAGTATAAAAAGGGCTGACGTAGAAATTGAGGCTCATTTTTCCTTTTGTTCCTTGGTTTTCCTTTATGATTCCTTTTGGGCGATCCTCAGCTACACACAGGTCAGTCTTTACACTTGTTATATTTTAACTTAACTTAAATTTTACATCTGTTTGCTTTTGTATAACCTTTTACTTGAGTGTAATGAAACTTCAGGTCATCATTAACCGCAAATCATTGTCATCCGAGTATTAAAAACAATTGTTATATTTAAAATGATGTTAGTTTGTCCAATTTCTCTTGAGCCCTTGAATATTGGAGACTATGCATAAAATGGTTGTAATTTCTAAACAGGTAATACAATATGTGTTTAAAGTCCATGAAGTAAAGCTGAAAATGTTCTCTTCAATCACGTCTTGATATTTGATTTAACATCCACTGTGGTGTCATAGAGTGGCAAAATTACAAAGGAAATAGTCTCATTGGTCAAAAACTTATTGACCTGTAAGTGTAAATCCATCTTGTGGTGTGTGCAGACGTGGTAAAATACATATATTTATCATTTAAGCAGAAGTACAGGTGCTTGTGTTAAAATTAGTCTAGAAACTGATTCAACTCTAAATCTCTAAAATTTACTTATTTGAGTAACACTCTGAGTACATTTTAGAGCCTATTTCTACCATCTATTTTGCTAAACAAATCTCATTATTAATATAATAAAACTTAATTTAAACTTAAATTACAATTATAATGAATATCATATGTTGAACATTTGTTATATAGAACACAAGTAGAGAAAAACAAATTTCTATTTGCTGTTGTTAACATTGTAAACAGGCCAACTGACCTCAACAGCTAAATATTTGAAGTTTCTATTGTGAGCTCCAGTCTCTGTGCACAGGCTGTGTTTAGTTGACATGTGCTGCTGTTGCTCTAAACTGATTTAGATTATTTCCCCAAGACACAAGCAGATGTTACATGAGCTATCATGGCTGATTTCCAACCCTTGAGGTGATTACAAACTAAATGTCTTTTGGAAAACACAACTTAAAAATACATATTTTTTGGATCTAAACGTGCGGTGTAATGTAATTACAATGTAAAGACACGCCAAACACATTTGCATTTTGCAGAGAATTTGTCCTAAAAAATGCACTTAGAATAAATAAAATAACATCAAGCGCTGGTCCTGATATTGCTAAAGGAGAAAAGTAAAAATGGAGATTCTGGGTTCGCCTGGGTTGAGCAGGCAGCAGTAGGGAGAATTTAATGGTTTGATCCAGGAGTTGAAGCTGTATCATGCCCGCTTTCATGCGTATTTTAGGATGTCACTGGGGAAGTTTAAGCTCTTGTTGAAGGAGTTGGGACCACATCTGGCAGAGAAAAAATTTCAGAGAGCCAAGTGACCCGAGGCAGTGACTAGCTTCCTAGACCACTGATCAATGATCAAAGGTCAATGATGTTTATTTTATTTGCATGTATCACATACAGTCAACTTTACATAATTTCTGTTTAAACAAATATTCATCCTCATTCAAACTGATCTTACATGCAGCTGCTGTTCATTCACCCATTTAGTTTATTAACTCATAGCAATTAATCTGACATTTCAGAGAATTTCCTTCATCTTCATTGATCCCTGCGTCTGAGAGCCGACTCCCACCAAACACTGCACTGCACAACAAATCACTCCGCTAACTGAAGAAAGAGGCAAAAGTAATACATCTTTACTAGTTGTTGTTTTGGTTCATCCAACTGGGTTCATCCAGTTTGTCGTATTAAATGTGTTTTAATGTGTAAGCATGTTCAAATGGTAAAATGTTTCAGAAACAAACAAACAAATAAACAAACAAAAAACAACTACTTTACATACTCTTATCAGTGTTCTTTTTTTGTCTTTAAAATAGAAATATGAAGCTTTCCATTTTCTTGCTGGTGGTGCTCTCTGTCACTGTGCTCTGTGTGGATGACGAACGTGTTAAGAAGTTCAACAACCAGCATATCATTGACCCTGAAACAGAAAAGTCATGTGATAAACTAATAGAAGACAGAGAGATCAAAGATGTTAATGGAAAACATAAATCAAGAAACACCTTCATCATTAGTACTTTTGACAAGGTTAAAGATATTTATAAAAAAAAACAACGTGTTTATAAAAATGACAATCTTTATAGAAGCTCTAAAAAGATGGATATTTTGCACTGCAAACTGCAAGATGACAAAAAAACATACAAAGGTGTAATGATAAAGAAGCATATTGAAATTGCATGTGAGAACATCAACAATGTTCTTCTGCCTGTACACCTGCAATGCTGCTTTTAGTTTGAGAGCTGCTCTGTACTCACTGTGATCTTTCTATCATTGTTTCATGATGTTGTTTTGGATTTCTTAAGATTTGAAATTCTTAAGACTTTGTAAAGTTTGCATAAATAATAACGGGAATATTATCGTTAAGTGAACACAAAGTTATTGTGGAAAAAGAGTTATGGAAACAACTTTTGACTTTGTCTCACTTGCATAAGTAAATCTTCTACATTCTGACATTTTTTCTAACTGGCTGTATCTCATCCTGTTCTCTCAGATCACAGTTATCGCTTGTCTTTCAGCATTCAATAAATAAAGTACAAAAAAAACCAAGTTGCTGCTCCAGAGAATTTTTTTATACTTAAAACAAAGCTCTTGTAAAGCCTCACACACTCGCTGGTTTTAGAATCATTAATAAAGAGAGGAGCTACACATTTTGTCTTAGTGCTGAGGTCAGAGTTAGTGATGGCGTTCATCTGGACTGCATTGTATTTCTAACTGCTCCATGTGTGGGAATAAGCAGAGACAACTAACAAAGAACTTTCAGTATAATCTAAACAAACCACATGAACTATTATCTCACTAATACAGAGAATTTATGTTGTTTACTATTTACTCAAAGACAGAGCAGGCAAATGTAAGCCTGACATCTTTATTAGTGAGTGTACCAAAAACAACATTTAGAAAACATGACGATAAACATCCAACTACTGGAGTTATGTAAGAGTAAAAATGTAAGACTGGCTGTCAGTGTTATAATCCAACAGCAATGACTGCAGCAGTTATACAGGATATTTGACAGAATGGTGGATTTCTTCATCATCATCATTATCAAATATCAATTACCAGCATTTACGTTTTGTGCTCTATAATGCAGCTTATTCTGTCCTGGATGCAGTTTGCACTTTACCATTACAATCCTGTCCTTTTGTGCAATAAAGATTCAAAAAAAAAGAAAGATTTGTGCATTAGCTATTCTCCACTTTGATCACATGAACTGACATCAGCTGATTCTGAGAGAGGTGAGATCTAGAAGTGGTCAGTGACATCCCACTCCAGGAACTGTGTCATGTAGTGATGCTGCAGTGCTCATAGAAGCTCAGCCTCATTAAAATTAGTACCTCTCTGTTAGCTCTTTATACACAGGAAACATGTTTATGTGAGTTTTTGTCTCTCTCTGCATTTACACAAAGTCTGCCAGGAGGGGGCACCAAAAGATCTGTTTTTACACTGGCAAGATTTAGGTCTAAAGGAATGTTTCTATCAGGAGTCAGGACCACTTAAAGTCAACCTTCTTGTGCCTAATTTACACAATAACATTGTTAAAGTCACATTTGTAGATTTGCTTATTTACTTGATGTGAATACAGTACAGACTATATGGGCAGTTTAATTTTTAACACTAAGTGTTGCCACTGTGTTCACACAGACCAACGCATTCATTGTACTTTATTGCTGTAAATATTGTGTAAAACAAAACAGTGTTGTGGTGATTTCTCCACAATGTGACTCATAGATAGAGATGCTGAGAAACGTAAGAACAAACATTTACTCTGCGCTGTGATTAAACTGATCTACAACTTACAGACATCAACAACAGACAACTCTGTATGTGAGATACAGCTGCATTACTGTTGTGATTATTGTGAACACAGCGTTGGTCCGTTAAAACATCTTTTTACTCTATTAGAGAAATCATTGGGTAACAGCTCCGTGTTCAGTGTGATCATCAACAGAAAACATATCATGTGACCTGTTGTTGAATTCAGACCTCATATTTTTTCAGCTTTCACACAGCAGGACTGAGAGAAGTGAACTAAGAGGTTATTTATCAATTAATGATTGAACAGAGACGGACAGTTTTCTCCTTAATATTATAAGCTAATGTATATCAGAGAGCTACAGTCAGCAGTCTGTTAATAGAATTAAAAGCACATTAAGGACAAAAATGTAACTTTGTGTGAGTCATTTCAAATTGAAAGGCATTGTCATTATTAATGTCACAGGGTGCTCGTGCATAGAAACACATAAACAAGCAACAGAGAGCCATTTATTCTTTTTGTTCTCAAACTTGCTTTGGTGTAATAAACAGAGATGCTGAGGGGCAGTCACGTCTCGAGGGACTGCATTTATACAGGAAGGGTTCATTCATTCTGGTGTGTGCATGGGTGGGGCCACACAGTTTTTGACCCTGATCTCTGCAGCAGTAGCAGTGAGAGCAATGACTGTGTTACATTAGGCTACGTAACTGGAACATGAGATGCCTGCATTTTGTAGAATTATAGGGACTATTTTACATAACCATCATCTTGTCATTGCATTAATTATCATTTCATCCAAGCATTTATTGAAGCTGCTGGCATTATGTTATAATTTATATTATAGGGGTTATCATAATCAAATATTAACATGTTTATTACAGGTGCAGTATAACTACTTTAAAATGATTGAGTTAAATATATATATATCATAACTCATATGCTGAGTATATTGTTACAGTAAAATAGTAGCTGAGCAAAGGCCTGAATGTATTCAGCTTCTTGTGGTATTTGAGTTTGCTTAGTTACAGGTGACGGAAGGATGTCCAGTCCATGGTGACCTCGAAGGCCTTAGGTCATCACTATATTCGGAAGAGTATGCCACAAGGAGGAACCTCTATGTTGCAGTTAATTCTTAAAATACATGAATGTTCTGTACATGCAAATTATGTGCTTGTAAACGCAAGAAGGGGCGTTACAATACCCTGATGTTATAAAAGCAATCTAGAGTGTATTTTGGGTAGAGATGTACAACTGTTTTGCAGTTTACACCTCTCCACGCTGCGTGCATTCATTAAAATCAATTGTTTGAATGACCTCTTCTGGACCATCATTGTTTTACTCTCGTCCTCAATTTCGAACCCGTAACATTTGGTGCATTGGCCGGTTGAGGGAGAAAAGTTGGAGGTTGAGACTGAGAGGGTCCAAGGTGCTCAAACAGGCAGACATGAGTCAGTGGTCGAAGTGAGTGGACATAAGCCGGCTTATTCAAAGGTAAGGCACTACCTGTTGAATTATTTCCAAACAGTGCTGAATTGGTTATGACAAAATTAAAAGTCTACTCACTGAAAATTACTGGTAAAAGTCTGTTTTGATTTTGGTGAAAATCTCATGAGAATTGAAGTTGAAGTAATGATAATGTAAGGTTAAGTGACAGTACTGATTAAAGGAAATGCAGTTGGACTGCTAAGGAAAGAGAATTTAAAGTAGTTGGACTACTGAATTTAGGATATAGGTCATTTGAAATCTGTATATGGTCATACAGTTATAATTGAATATAAAGCTGGGCTTGGACATCAATAAAGTTGGTTTGGTGGTTTCATAGGATGTCTTTAAAAACATAATTAAATTTATGTAGAACGGCAGTTGGACTGCTAAGAAGCGCATTTTCTCGGAGTTAACGCTCCCTCCTGGATGACGACGGTTATCCTTGACCTATCATGAATAGGGTTAGTACGGTTGGTGACCGGAGAGGACTTGGGAATCTCTAAAATAACTAGTGGTTGGACCACTTGACCGTTTGGAACGGTATTTGCGCTTTTTTGGGTAGTAAAGGTTGGACCTTGGGCGTTGGACGCTTTTAAATTGACTTAGGAACTTTAGCAATTAGACCAGACACAGGTTGGACCTGATACTGGGTCATTGATTATCAAAAACTTGGAGTTTGTCCCTTGGAGGGTTAATTCAAATTTTGTCTAAATTCTGTAGGTTGTGCAATCTAAGGCCTTGTAAATATTTGATCTATGAGACGTCTCTGTATTATAATTTGACTGTTTGTATATAGATTGTGTCTGCCACGGGCACTGCAGCAGGCTGGTTATTTTGAGAGTGTGTCTGTGTCTATGTAAATGAGATGCCTGTGACTTATTTAGAGTGACATTTCCTGTTTACGAATGAGTGGCTAATGACTGACTGCAGAGCCAGGGTTTATGACGACTTCAATCCGTGTTTTAAGGGAAGAAATGCAGTTTATGTTTATTATATTTGTGTGACTGTTGTTGATTATGATAAGTATTTCATGATAACTGTAGAATATGAGTATGGGGTTTGCTTGACACGTGTCTGTACTAGGTAAAACTGTGTAAAACTGATAGGAAGTTTATAGGGACTGCTACACATGGCTGATGCCTGTATTTAAGACGCTGGAGTTGTTTATTACAATATTGTAAGTAAAGTTTTATTTCTTGCCATGACTGTATGACTTTTGCGGGGTTTTGAGATAGGATACATAAACTGTTGATACTTAAGACCGTTACCTGGGTTCTGAGAACTGAAATTGAATTTGAGATAATTTAATTAATAAAGATGTCTGCAAGCCATGTGTGTTTTGGGGTGTCGAAGTAAGATGTTTTAGGATTTTTAGATGGGTTTTGTTTCAGTTTGAGATAATATATATACAGTTACATTTTCTGTGTGTGTCGTTGAGTGACAACATGCGCAGTTTAAATTGGGCGCTGTTCCTTCCTCTTTTTAGTTTCAAAACACAAAGGCTGTGAGATTAAAAATTACTGTGAGTAACGGTTTGACTTTTGACTAGGGAAATAATATGCTTACTTTTGGGTCTATGAAGATATTTGACCTTCAGTGAGGTTATGAGAGGTTTCAGTTTTCTTTTTCTTTTTTTTTGACTTGCTCTTTCTGATCATGGAAGGCATGTCCAAAATACTCGTATGAAAGCGTATTTTGTGTGATTTTAACTGTGTGAATGCTGTCAGTATTTGATTTGAGTGACTGTGTGATTTGTCTGAGTAAGTGAAAAGGGGAAGTCTGAGAGAGAGAAAGGCAGTGCGTGTGAGACGATTTATGGCGTCTGAAAGAGGTTAGAGCATTTAAAAGGTGTGTATGGAATAAAGGAGTGTGGAATATATTTCTTGTGTGATGAAAAGTAGGATGTGCTAAAGTTTGAAAGTGTTTTTAATTCAAGAAAACAAAAAACAAAGGAGTTAGATTAGTTTGAGGAACAGGAAATATTGCTCTGTCTACCGGGGCTGCAGCGACAGGAAATAGTGAACAGGAACTGTGCATGCCCATATATGGGAACTGAGTGTGTACAGAAAGAACACAGAGAGAGAGATTTAACTCTAGGCACATGAAGCAAATGAAGCCTTTAAGAAAAATGCATATATTACTAATTATATGGTTTAGTGTGTCAATACAGGTGGGCGTCTTTCAACTTTGCAACCTTGAGTTCAGCAGCAGAAAAGTAGATTAAAAGAATTGGGAGAAAATAAGCCAGTCTTTGGCTCGAAATTGTGCAGCTTGAGCTCTTACTTTGTCCTTCACCCCGAGAAGACACGCAAAAGACAGTTAATCACCTGATGAAGACAGATAGAACATCGTGGACTTGAATACAGCAGGCAAACGACAGGGCCACTGATCCATTAACACTGATGACGACTGACGACCAGCAGCAGCATGTAAGACTAATGCAACATGTACTGTGAAAATACAGGCTGGGCAGTTGAACAGTGGGATAAAGAATTGTGGAAGAGCACTGGACATTGAGTGATATTTTGCCACGCTGGGACTTAATCTGAAAGAAAAGACTGTAAAGAAACAGAGAAGAAGACAGCACTTCCTGAGACTGTAGTTGCTAAAACAGGATCGGTAAAAAAGACAAAAGCGCGAGGGGTCAGGTAAAGGTGATGAGTGTCTCAGCAGGAATAAGGGCATAGGGTTGAATTATGGTAAAGGGTCTACCAGCTCATTCACATTTGATTTGTGTGACGTCATTAAGTGTACAGGAGCTAGTAGTAGCTGGAGAGCGTATGAGGTACGGGTCTGCAATCACCCCATGATATGCTTAGGGTAAATTTAGTTGATGCAAAGTCTAAGCCGCTCGCAGAAAGCTTAATCACCATTCTGACTGATCAGATGGTAACTTCGGGAACAGTAGCTCAAAAGGAACAGGAACCAAAAGGGAGAGTACTTCTGACAACAGATTACTTTAGACTGAAGCTTAAAGAGTTGATAAAGCGCGCCACGGGTTTCAAGGACAGTAACCTCTGGCTTGATTGGGTGGCTCAAGATGCTAGAGAACAACATGTCTGCCATACGTAAGAGATACATTTTGGCCAAAAGAGGGACCCAGACTACCCATGCATATGATCCTCGTTTGAACTCGCCGACCTGGATAGACTCCATAGGAGTGCCCAGGGGAGTTCCTAATGAGTGCAAGCTGGTAAGTCAGGTAGTTGCAGGATCGGAGAGTATATTTCTTTGGGTAACGCCTAAGGAAAATGTTGGCCGTATTATGTTCATTACAACCTGCTGAGACTCTCTGACCAAACCAGGGACGCCATGATGGGGTTCGCAGAACAATTAGGTCCGAGTTCGCTGACGGGAGAGCGAAATCGAATTATCTAAAACCATGCATGAGCACTCAGGTATCGAAAATATGCTGGCGTCCTGGATGACATCTGTGTTTGGACAATGGAAAGGTGTGGCTAAGTAAACTTGGCAAGTGTCAGTGATGTTTTCTTTGACTGTACTTTTGGGAATATTGGTCATCGCTAGTTGTGGTATCATTCCTTGTGTCAGAGGATTGTTGGTAAAGATAATGGCGAGGGTTGCGAACCCTGCCTGGGTTGAGGGAAATTCTTTATTCCTATTATATAATCTGCATTATTATGATTGCATTAAGAACATGTTTTACAGCATTGTTTACCAGTAATATTGTTTACAGGGTTCATATTGCATTGCATAGGTTTGTCATCACACTCATTCTATTCACAGGTTTAGTTCATTTTATACACATTGCATATCTGTGCTTGTTTGGAGTTGATGTTCTATCCAAGAGGGTTTTAAGCTTCACTGGTGAGAGTGTCCAGGTGATACATGTTGAGGGAAGATGAGAACATAGCAGGTGAATTGCATGCACGCTTACAAACACACATGATTTAAATATAGGCCAGGCCAAAGGCCTGGACTTGATGCAGCTTTCAACTTTACAGCTCCTAACTTGCAGGAATGGCGGGGAGTGTAATGAATGAATGCAAAACATGCTTACAGACACAAACATGACAGGGGTTTATTTTACAGGGTAAAGGTGGACCACAGGTTGCTTTGTTTCTGCTTAGCAACTACTGAGGTAAATGGTGTTAAAGATAAATATGCAATAAGTGAACAAGAAATGTGTGAGGGTGAGCCGGGTGAAACAAAATGTTGTAGATAATGGAAACTTGTCTAACGGGCATTAACAGTAACCTTTGCATGTTATGTATATGCTTGAGGCCAAAGGAGGCATAAATCCAGATAGAAAACTTTGAAGTGTGCTTTTTAGCGGAGATTTAGGCTGACAGGGGGATGGTGTGTATTTTACCCGGGGTGTGTTTAATAAAAAAAAAAACTAAAAGCGTTGCTCACACACATAAAGAGTATTGAGATTAAATAAAGTTAATATAATGGATAGAGCCCAGAACAGGAAAATACATAAGTAAAATCAAATGTAATGTTTGATTTCACTTTTATTGGGAAACAATCAGGCTAGAAATGTGAGTAACCTATGTTTAAACTGTGAAAACACTCTCCACATACATTAAAACTGTGCAACTCTGAGTGGGCCATGCAATCAAGCAACTGTTACATATCTGTATTAAACTAGCCAACATAGACTCACCACCACATGATGTTGCCCTGCAGCGGGGGCAGAAAATCATTTCCAAACCAGGGATCTTATGTTGATTATCATATTCTTACTTATGTACACACACACACACAGAAGGGAAAAATTTCAAAACAAAACAAAAAACAACTTCGCTTAACCTGTCAAGCACAGGAGCAAAATAAAAATCTCTTTGGGCTCTGTTAAAATTTCTTTAGTAAAAGTGTAAAAGGCCAAACCTAGGAGGTTGGGCAACCCGGAAAGTCCCTCCAGTATCAGGAGTTAATAGTCAGGAAACATTCTTCACTTTAACGCGTTTTTTATGAAAAACCACTGACTCATAGATGCAGATAGACATACAAGTGCACATACATCCAGATGTGCATTTAGACATTAAAAGTGTAGAGACATGTACACACAGATTGGCAAACCGGTACAGAGTCTAGCTGAAGAGCTTAACAAAGCAGACGTGGCAGTAGGGTTTGTGATTTTGCCTGATATGATATTGGGAACCAACTTTGAATAATGACAGGAACCTGAGATGAACACAGTAGGTTAGTAAGGTGTAGCAGAGAGAGGGTCAGAGCGAAGGTAGTGGACCTGGGAATGGTGTAGTGACGTCTTTGGAAGACGTCAAAAGGGGGAATTGTAGAATTATAGGGACTATTTTACATAACCATCATCTTGTCATTGCATTAATTATCATTTCATCCAAGCATTTATTGAAGCTGCTGGCATTATGTTATAATTTATATTATAGGGGTTATCATAATCAAATATTAACATGTTTATTACAGGTGCAGTATAACTACTTTAAAATGATTGAGTTAAATATATATATATCATAACTCATATGCTGAGTATATTGTTACAGTAAAATAGTAGCTGAGCAAAGGCCTGAATGTATTCAGCTTCTTGTGGTATTTGAGTTTGCTTAGTTACAGGTGACGGAAGGATGTCCAGTCCATGGTGACCTCGAAGGCCTTAGGTCATCACTATATTCGGAAGAGTATGCCACAAGGAGGAACCTCTATGTTGCAGTTAATTCTTAAAATACATGAATGTTCTGTACATGCAAATTATGTGCTTGTAAACGCAAGAAGGGGCGTTACAATACCCTGATGTTATAAAAGCAATCTAGAGTGTATTTTGGGTAGAGATGTACAACTGTTTTGCAGTTTGCACCTCTCCACGCTGCGTGCATTCATTAAAATCAATTGTTTGAATGACCTCTTCTGGACCATCATTGTTTTACTCTCGTCCTCAATTTCGAACCCGTAACAATTTCAAAATATTTATAAGTAATAACTGAAGAAACAACAACATCCACATTTGGAGCTTTACTTGTTTTAGGGACATCAGTGAAGACTCATCAGTCTGAATATAACTTATAAGCAGCATTGTGACTGTGACACTTATATAAAACAGCCATTTGGACTGTTACCTGATTAGGGCACGTGGATGATGGGTCAGCAGTCTGAATTTAATTTACATGCAACACCGAGTGACTCACTGAAAGTAAGGTTCAGTTAAACAGATCATCTATTCTTAAGAATATGAGGAGCTGTAATAGGAGTTGCTGCAAATTTGTACTCATATTCATCACACTTGGTTTTTAAATAAAAAAGTTCATTTAGTGTCACTTTATTTATGAATCTTGCTCAAGGATACTCTATTTTTCGAACCATAAGGTGCATAAAGTGAAACAAAACAGTCAGATAAGTCAAACTTTACTCAGCTCATTCTTCTTGCTTCCTCCACTTCTGTACCATTGATTCATTAATGTTGAATTCTCTCACAGCTGCTCTATTCCCATGTTGTTGCAGTATATTAATGACTAACCTCGTATTGTGGATGGATTATCTCAGTTGTTCTCCTGACTGAAGTCTGGTCCGTTTACAGCATCCTGCCATGCGACTGCATTTGTCCCAAACCATCAGGAACCCTCACAATAACTTTTATTGAGTGGAAAAAAGTTAGCATTCATCCTCCAGCTTCACTGTGTTTATGTTATGCTAACATAGCTGTGTCACTAGCAATCATGTAGCACATCATTATATACCAGCTAGTCAAACTCCAGTACCAAACATCACTGCTGTTTAGTTTTCTGTCTTCGTTTATGTTGGAAGTGATAGCAGAGCTGTACGTTTGAATTTTTTCAGAAATCTCTCAGTCAGAACATAGAATATCATGTTTAGGTGGAAACTAGCGAGCTAACTTCCTGCTAACTTCTAACTTCGTTAAATTTAATAAATTCTGTTTCCATGGATGTCTGGATGTTAAACTTAATTGTTACACCTGGTAAAGCAGCAACGCTGATGATTTTATTAAAGATGAAAGAATTTAGACAGTTTTTAACTCTCAGTGATGCTGCAGTGTTCGTTTGACTTTGTGACCTGCAGCGGACCGAGTTTTGGACCCAGATTACTCTGTGAGGCTCATGACTACGATAACCTAATGCTCCGACAATCCATCAAGCAGTGTGACTTCATAGCTTACCAAAGTCGTAGTGCAACATTTTTTGACAGATTTTTGACCTCTGTGTACCACATAAAATCGGTTCGAGGTCAGTAACCACAACCAGAATTCATACATAAGGCGCACAATTAATTTTTGATAAAAATTAAAGGATTTTTAGAGCGCCTTGTAGTGCGGAACATACAGTACTTTGACATACAGAGTGGAGGAGCCAGAAAGTGAAGCAACAACCTTCTGATTTGTAAAGGACCCGCTCTACCTCCTGAGCCTGAATTTTATCCATCAGCAACAAAATACTAGAACAAATGGTTCAGAAGCAGCAAATAGTTTTTATTGTGTTTGCTTTTTTGTGCTGTGTTTGTTTATTGTAATTGAGGACAAAATAAGTACATAGTGGATTCTAATTATACAAGTAAATTTGTCAATACAACAAAAAATCATATAAAATATAAAAACACACAGGGCACTGAGCAAAGACATGTCAACTTGTGAGTCCTGATGTTTGAAGTGTTCAAAGAACATTTTTTTACACGTTTACTCTGTGATCAGACAATAAATCATTTATTAGACGCAAGCTGGATCCAAGAGTTACCAAAATCACCTTTCACATTATTTTAACACATAACTGTTTTTCATACAATATGTGTGGAAATAGAAGTTGAACACATGCAAAACATGTATGCACTTAAAAGACAGGCTCAAGTAAAAACTTATAATATGGAAGATGTTTCCAGACACTTTTAGTTAGAGCTGATGATAAATGTTGCTCTTTTGTTATCTCAGACATGTATATTTGTGGGTACAGAATTAGAGTGCATGGGGATTTTTCCTATAGCTGCGTTATTGGATTCAAAAGTCATGATGTCACCACCATAGTGCACAGGTAACTCGTTTTTACATGTGACCACAACTCTTCTGTTACAGTGAAGTGTGCCATTATACTCACAGTTGGATTTCCTGTCTCCATTCTTTAGTTGACATATAACAATACTAAACGTTTCATTACTCATTGTAAGGGAAGTATTATAAGGTGATCCTCGGCCATTACAAATGGCTTTGACCTGTTCGTCATTACTAAGGATGAATGTGTTAGTTTTCTTACAAATGCCTTTTTTTTTGTAGATCTTCTTGTTTCTTATTTCTTCATCACATTTTTCCACATTCATCTTAGCATCTACATGTTGTCGTATAAACTTTTCATAAGGGGTTTCTTTCTGCGGCCATTTGAGTTGATGATTAGCTAGTTTTGAAAGTCCAGTGGCAAAGAGCAGCACAAGCAGCAAACAGGCAAACAGGATCCTCATTGTTTCCCGGAGAAAGAAAAACAGGAACATTTTCCAGATTAAGAATTTAAAGCAGCAAAAATCTTGACACTGGTGGAAATATTTATTTGATCTCCTGCTGAATTTGTAATTTTGCTCCCTTACAAAGAAATGAACGGTCTCTAATATTTATGGTAGTTTGATTTTAATGGAGAAAGACAGAATATCAACCAAAATTCAGAAAAAACACACTACATAAAGGTTTTTGATTTGCATGTCATAGATTGAACTAAGTATTTGTTCCCCTATAACCAAACCAGAATTGTGGTTCACACAGATTGGATGGCAGTTAATCAGTTACAGATACTCCTGATCTCAGTTTATTTTGTGTAAAAAACACACCTGTCCACAGTATCAGTTTCTTCCAATCCAACTTCTACACCATCATGGCAAGACCAAAGAGCACTCAAAGGATTTTTTACTGAGGTCTACAGGGACAATACAAGATCATCGACCTTCTTCAGGTCTACAGTCCCCACCATGGGCAAGACCAAAGAACTGTCAAAGATCGACAGGGACAAGATTGTAGACCTGCACCTCTAGACCTTTCTTTTGAAGTGAGGATGGTTATGAGAAAGTTGTTGGACCAGCCAAAACTAGAAGAGAGTAAGCTTGTTAATGCCTTGAAGGCAGTTGGGGCCACAGTTACTAAAAACATTGATAACCCACCACGCTGTAATAGACAAAAATCTTACGGCACTTATAGGTCCCCCATGTATAGGCCCATCTCATGTGCGAGTGAACATCTAAATGATTCAGAGAAGACTTTAGTGTCGGGAGATGAAACTAAAGTCAAGTTATGTGGCATCAACTGAGCTGCTGAAATGGGAGTGTGACCAAAAAAACAGCATCCCCACAGCAATGTCCCCTCTAATTTTTCATGTGTCTGAGCGAACACACAAACTCCCTGAGCGATCCCTTGGACCACTGTGAGCGACAGCAGACGTGTGCACTGTGGTCACGCCAGCATCTAATCCATCCAAGTTACATGGTTTATTAAAATAATCAAATTACAGCATTTACATTTATGTTAGACTACTTTTAATTAACTGCTTTAGCCCACTTACAATGAAAATTTAAAAACAAATCTTGTTCATGACCTGTGTAGTATGTTAACACTATTGGAAGTAAAAATAACTTGAACTCCAATTTTGAAAACACAACTTTCTTTCTTTTTTTTTTTTTTAAATAAAGCTCTGACTTGTATTATGAGTATGAGTCTGTGGTCTGGGAGAGAGTCCTGTAACTCTCTGTCTGCAAAATACAGTATATAATGACCAATGTTGGGCAATTAATTATATAGTTACTTCTTCAAAAAAGTTACTGAGTTTTGCAAACAACAAAGTTTTTTGCAGCTGTTTGCCTAAAAATGCAGCCAAGGCAGTTTTTTAAACAAACATTTCAAACTATTTACAGAACAATCAGCTGTTCTGCATCAAATTTGATGCCACACAAATTATTTGCGCCACTCCAAAAATAATTTCTGTCCACTATGAGATAAAGGAGAACAACAGCCTGATACCTGCAGGCTGACAACAGGAGATGTATCACTGCTGTAACACCTGTAACATTCAGCAGTCGTCTCATTGTTCTGACACACAACAAAACTATTGACTACACTACACACTAACTACACAAGATTTGCGCTAAACGTCTCAAATCTCTCACAGCTCACAACACCGCCGTCACTCCTAAAACTTCCTCCCGTTTCTTAACAACTAAATGCCATGTTTTGATTGGTCGACATGGTACATTTTTCGACCAATGGGAAAGGGTGGGGTGTTTTGGTTTCGTCTTTGCTCACAGGCGGAGAGTGCTTTCGAGTGTTTTCCTTATAAAACACCGTTTTTACCGTTTCTTCCCGCAGTAAATATAAACAACGATAGTATTCAGGAAGAAAACCAAACATTGCATATTTTTTATCATTACTCTGGTTTTACGTGGCCTATCAACACAAAATCAAAACTGGTATAAAGTCCACACTTTTTCCCTCAATTGTTCCGTCTGTCCTGCTCACATCTCCAATGGTTGTACACGTTGTCATTAACGTGGCTTCACTCCACATCAGCCACGCCGCTTTGCTAGCTAAAACACCGGTGTCGGCACATATTTACTTTAATTTCAATTCAGGTTCGAATGTTTTTTTGTGTGCGCAACGCAGATTTTCTCTGCGCAGAGACCGTGACAACAGTGCGCAATTGCGCACGTGCGCAGCTTAGAGGGAACATTGCCCCACAGTCAAGCAGAGAGGTGGAAACATTATGATGTGGGGCTGTTTTTATCCTAAATGTACAGGAAGACTTAGCTGGGTCAGAAAATGCGACGTCAGACTGCATGCTACCGATTGGCTTGTCAGTCGCGGCACTCAATGAATCATGAGACGGTGTCCTTCGCAAAAATCAAAACTGCCATTTTTTTAAACCCGGTAACGAGGGAAATAGCTGCACAAAGCACAACACCGTGGTCTCTAGGTGTCACAAAAAGCCACCGATTGCGCAACAGATATATCATCGCTGCAACGTCTTCCTTAGTTGTGGTGTTCGTGTTGCATATGAACGACATCACAGACATTTGGCCACTTTGCTGTAATGACCACACGCACATTAGGTGGTACTTGATTGCAATGGAAAACGAGTCCCGTCAAGCCAATCTGAGTATGTACTAATGGAGAAGTGCTATAAGATCACGGAGCGGTCTAGTCAGTCTCCAGACCTCAGTACTGTAGAAAATCTGTGGAGGGAGCTGAAGTTTCGACTTTCCAAGTGGCAGTCAGGAAACTTAAAGGATTTAGAGAGTTTCTGTAAAGAGGAGAGGGCTAAGATCTGTAAACCAAGAGATGTAAAACGTAGTACCATAGCACCTCTTTTTTTATGACCATCTTTTGGCCAGACAAAAAATTTAAACATGTTCGGTTCACCCTTTCAGGTCACATACTGAGGCCACGAGCACGACTCTGTATTTCTCTTCTCTCTTGCTTCTTACATTTTAAGAGCCATTTTTCACAGATTTACGACCGTCACGTAATTTTTGGCACCGTTCTCTTGAAACTTCTATTTTGAAACTGAAACACCCCGAAAAGCGGAAGCCTGCACCTGAGGTGCACGCGCAGCGCAGACCCCCTCTGCATGTCCGCCGGAGGTGGCTGACTTGAGCAGAAGACACAGAACCAGCAAGAAAGGAAAAGACAGAAGCAGACAGAGTTAACCTGAGCTGGAAATTAAACAAGAGTCAGCAGAGCGACTTTTCACAGGGGGAACAGGACCTGTTGATTTTTCTAACTGATGGCTACACACAGCTCTGCTGGACAGGTAATTACCGCTGTTTGGTTTAATATTTGAGTTCAAACAGTGTAACTATGAAGCTAAGACAAATACAGATCATATATTTTCATACTGTGATGTTCCAGTCGGGTTGATTTTTGTGCGTCATCACTGTAAAGACTGCAGGTTAGTGTCTCCAAATGTGTCTCTGAAGCACACCTTCAGTCTAATATTGACACCGTTATGCCGTGTGTACTTCAGTCCCGCTACCTACTATTGAAAACGGTGTGCGCATCTACTTTGCTATTTACGGTTCAATATGTGTATGTAGGTAAGGAATTCCTGTTGCTCTGAGGTACAGCTAGCAAACTCCAATTATTTACCACTAATAATAATCATTTTACTTTATTAATACTCTTTAATAATATCTCATTAGTTTCTTATTCAATTTGATTCAGTGTTTTAAATAATTCAATTATAAAATCAATCTAAATCAATATAACAGCTTCCAACAATTCAATATCAAAACCAGTCTAATTTTTACTGCAGGAAATAACTTTTTGAACAATAATATTGTGGAATTTTTACAATATTACTGGATTTTTTAAAGGTAATAATTAATTATTTACATACAAATGTAGATTGTATGTGGATGTGGATATGTAGATATTATTATGAATATTATGTGCCAAACAATTACAAAAGGCTGCATTCACCAGGTTAAACCAGTTGACTTTTCACAAAGCCATGATAGATAAAGTTTGCTGATCAGAACTTGGTATAATCTTAGCAATAAATAAATAAAATATGCCTTATAAAGGTTCATATGTTGTTTATCACTTTAGCTTTTACAAAACATGAAAATCATCAAAAAGGTTTCTGGTTATTTGTTAAAAGTTTGGAGAGGAGTTTTTTATTTAAAGGCTTTTAAATAACCTTGGTAGGGTTTTTTGTTTGTTTGTTTACATTGTTGTTGTTTTTGTTTGTTTTTTTGATTGATGGATTTATGATGTGGACCTAAAGGCATTAAGAGTTCTCTACTTACATCCACACATTGAAGCATACATACTTTGTCTGCAGTTAGATAATAACTGTCACAGCAAAATATTATCTTCATACATGTCACAGCTGTGTTAGCACTAATATTTATAATAGATGTGATCAGAAATAGAAAACACTTCTGCTAAATGTTATTATTATATTAGAAATGTATAAAGCTTGAATTCACAATTTTCCAAATGAGGATATATACCTTATTTTTTACCTTACTGATCAGTGGTTGGTTGGTTAACCTGCAGGTGTTCGGGCACGAGTCCGTCGTCTGGAAGAGCAGGTGGTGAAGATGTCTTCAGTGATTCAAATGCCCTGAAAGTGGAATTAAAGTTAAACTTTATTTGTACATGAATCAATAAAGACAGGCCTCTGTCTCGACATGCAGTAATTGCATTACTTATGCATTATATGCATGCTCACAGAACCCAGATGATGCCAGCATGTTTTGAAGCCCATGTCTGGATAGTGAATGTGAGAATAAGTGTGGCAGGAGAGTTTCTTGGAAGTATGCAAAAGCCAACAAGTTCTTACCAAATGAGAAGTGAAGCCTGGAGATGAGCAGAGATCAAGTCAAGTACAGTTCAGACACGCTGTTATTAAATTCTACCTGAGCAGGTTATAGTTCACCTCAGTAACAGAAGAATAAATAACACTTGGCTCTGAGGGCTTCAGTTTTTATACATTGCTGCAGCACCACCTTAAGCAATCATTTACATCAATACCTACAGCACTAGCCCACCAGTTCTAAGAAACGTCTCTGTTTGTGGTTCAGAACCTAATGTGACACCAGTGACCACAACAGCATGCAGCTGCAGGTTGTCATTCACAGCTGGCTTTATGGTAAAGAGGCATATTTGCAGGCAGCTACTTGAAATTATTTTTACATAAATAAAACAAATGTGTCTAAAAAATAGGTAAACAATCAGAATAATTGCATTTTTTTAAAATACCGAAAATGCATTTGGCTTAGTTTTTGTTAACTTGGGTGTAATATGTCATGCGTTGTTGTTCAGCTGTAGTCTTCTTCCACACAACATGATGAGTGCCGCCTGCTCCAATCAGAGACGAGGTAAAATGCAGCACTGTTAAAACAATGAGATTAATGCTGCATTAAAATGAGCATTTAGCACATAGAGAGGATTAAACGGTTTAATTTGAGTTAATTATTTATAAGGCAGTTGCTACACATTAGAGCTCTGAAACGTCAGATTGGACGCATTCAAATGTTAAAGCTAACTCTCTCACAGACTAACAGAAGAGACATGGAATCACTTTAGTTTGTCTCCAGATGCAGTCTGTGCTTCATTCAGTAGTTTTAATTGGATAGCAAGCAAAAATGTATTTTCCCAGCAAGACTCTGCATTACACTTAAAACAAGCTGTGAATAAAATAATCAGTGAAAATGAGTTGATTTTAAACCACAACTTTGAACCTTAACCTGCTCCTGATGGTTTTAGTTTTTGTTCTGTCAGCTGCAAAGTTTAAGAGTAAAGACAGAATATAAAAAGAGAATTCAGATATGGCTCCAGTCTGGGACAGATTGGGTCTAAAGCACACGTTACCATGGCAATATACCCCAGTAAAAAGCAAATCACCTTTGTAGGACATAAAACCCAGAGCTAACCCTAAAGTTACCTGGTTAAGACAAAATTGTGCTTCATTTTCGTGACTATTTACATTGTAGATTCTCACTGAAGGTATCAGAACTATGAATGACACATATATGGAATGATGTAGTAAACCAAAATGTTAAAAATAACTCAAAACATGTTATATGTTAGATTCTTCAAAACAGCCACCCTTTGTTGTGATTATTGCTTTGCACACTCTTGGCATTCTCATGAGCTTCATGAAATGGTTTTCCAAGAGTCTTGAAGGAGTTCCCAGAGGTGCTGAGCACTTGTTGACTCTATTGCTTTCACTCTGTGGTCCATCTCATCCCAAACCATCTCAATATGGTTTAGGTCAGGTGACTGTGGAGGCCGGGCCATCTGCCATAGCACTCCATCAATCTCTTTTTTGGTCAGATACCCCTTACACAGCCTGGCCGTGTCTTTGGGGTCATTGTCCTGTTGAAAAAAAAAAGACAGTGGTCCAACTAAACGCAAACCGGTTGGGATGGCATGTCGCTGCAGGATGCTGTGGTAGCCATGCTGGTTCGGTGTGACTTCAGTTTTGAATAAATCCACAACAGTGTCACCAGCAAAGCACCCCCACACCATCACACCTCCTCCTCCATGCTTCATGGTGGGAACCATGCATGCAGAGACCATCAGTTCACCTTCTCTGTATCAGTCAAAAACATGGCAGGTGGAATCAAAGATCTCAAATTTGGACACATCAGACCAAAGCATGGATGTCTACCGGTCTAATGTCCATTCCTTGTGTTTCTTGGTCCAAACAAATCTCTTCTGCTTGTTGCTCTTCCTTAGTAGTGTTTTCTTAGCTATTTGGCCATAAAGCCTGATTCACACAGTCTCCTCTGAACAGTTGATGTAGAGATGTGTCTGCTACTGTTTATTGGTCAGATAAACACACTGTTTCTGAGTCCTCTATCTTAATGTTTATTCCCTGTTCACTTTTCTTAGGTGGAGAATGTTTGTCTTGGTTTTCCCAGTGCTAATCTGGAGGTGGAGCTGCTGGCACCAGTCATCAAAGTCCTCAGTCAGTCTTCTGTACTTCCCGTGGTCCCCATTTACCAATAATTACTGAATGATCAGATAACTTTTGCAGGAGTCATTTATCAAAAGTGTAGGAGAAGTCATATTGTGAATAGAAATGGAGTCAGGTCTGTTTCCTGTGAGGTACCTATACTGCAAAATTCCCATTCAGACACATAATTATGGGCACTTGTGTATTGAGGGTGGTTGGTAAGACTCACCAGGATCCATGTGGTGATGGTCCACACCTGTGTAATCCAGCTGGTCCTTCAGGATTGTGGGTATAATGGTGTTGAAAGCATTGGAGAGATCAAAGGACATAATTCTCATAGAGCTCCAAACACTTTCCAGGCGAGGGATTAATGTCAGAGGTGGATGAGAGCATCATCTACCCTAATGTTGGGGTAGTAGGTGAACTGGAGGGTGTTCAGCAGTGAGCTCAGCTGGGGCCGAAGGTGAGCAAGGACAAACTCTCCAGGGTCTCCATCAGGTGTGATGTCAGAGCCTCCAGCCTCTAGCTGTTGTTCATTTACTTCTGCCTAATTGATCATTTATCCTCAGCACACTTTTCAGTTCCCTTGCCTGAAACTGGACAACATGTAAAGTCTTAATTCAAATTCTGCTGCACTGTTAAGAAAATCATAACTTAATCCTCATAGCACAGTCACAAGAAAACAAACAAACATACAGTCATGTCAAAAAGAGTGTTTTCATAGGAATCTATAGCATACTCTGAAAAACTAAGAACACTCCATGATTCAGTCATTTGTAGAGCCGCCTTTTAGCAGCAGTAGCGTTACCAAATTGTTTCTGTATGACTATCAGTGTTTCACAAGGCCATTTGGCTCACTCTTCTTTACATCGTTTCTTCAGATCATTGAAGTTTGTGACATTTATTTATGTACAGCTATCTTAAGTTCCCTGCACTGAATGTCAGGTTGAGGTCTGGACTGTGACCGGGCCATTGCAACACCTTGACTCTTGTCTTTTTCAGTCATTCTGGGAACTTTGCCCTGCTGTGTGACGCAAACTCATTTTTGACTATAGAGTACTTGGTATACAGGGGAGTTCATGGAAAACTCAATGACTGCAAGGGGCCCAGGTTCTGTAGCTGCAAAACAAGCTCAAATCATCACCCCTTCACCACGTGCTGACAGCTTGTATGAGGTGTTTGTGCTGGTATGCTTTGCAACTTTGCTACCAAACTTGCAGCCATGCTGTCATGCTCTTTTTAGAGAGAAGAGACTGTCTCCTTGCAACCCTTCTAACCAAGCCACACTTATTCAACCCTTTTCTAATTGTACTGTCATGGACTTTAACATTTAACATGCTAACTGAGGCCTGTAGAGTCTGAGATGTAGCTCCTGGATTTTTGAGCTTTTTCTGACACAGTTTCACCCTGACATGAATTTGCTGGGAAGATTATGACATTGTGATTATGACACACAGCTGAATACTCCAGACCAGCAAACTGCCAAAATGTATGCTTTCATAGAGGTGCTCACACTTGCTGGTGAACAATTTGTGAAGTGCAGTGAAGTTGGTTAGAAGTAATAAATGGGGAACATATTACCGTCTAGAGTCTACAGACAAGCTGAAGCATCCGAATCACATGATCAAGTTAAGATTACTTCGAACATTTACTGACTCTTGTTTCAATTTGGGTAAGAAGTGCAGACTTCAAACTACATTAAAGTGTTTAAATTGTGCTGATGGATCAAGTAAAACCAGAGTTGTGAAAAATAATGTAGCCCATGCTTTTTCCCAAAATACTGTCAGCTTGAGTGCAGGAAGAAATAATAAAAACTGTTTTATCTAAGGATACAAAAACAAACAAAAAAAAACTTTGGAATAAAACATGACTCTTCCTATTGGGAAAAAATACAGCATGTCAGGCATTCACAAAATTATATGCCAGAGTGTGGCATTTTGTTGCTGAGGAAAAGGGGAAGTTATTGGAGTGAAGGCAAATATATGCTGTGGCTGTGCTAAAAAAAAAAAAAAAAATACACCAAACAAGGCAAGATAAGCAGTTTGTAAAAGTGAAATATATAAGTAAACTCTAAAGTAATTAAAAACAGCCATTTATAACCTTGACTTCAGAGTTTTAAATTACACAAAGATTGCATTATCACATATCTAGTTAGTGTGATAACATCTAGAGTTATTGCATTCGTAGAAGTTTCTTCTGCTCTCAGAACAGATTCAGTTGTTCACAGTTTTGGCACACGGTGCATTACCAGGTTGCAAGGTGTTGAGTTGTGGTCATGAAAAGAACAAAGTGGTTAGCAAAAATTCTGTGATGCAGTGTCATCTGACGGTTGACAAACCCTCAGTCTAGCCACAGTGTGACAGCACACCTTCACAGTCACGTTTTGAATATTTTCTCATGCAGTTTTTTCTTCTCTATATTTCATGTTCATTTACTTGACCAAGCCTCTGATGTGTAAATCAGATCCAACTGAATGTCATCAGAACATATTTTATAATGAAATTTGTTTTCTTTTACTAATAAGCTGAGAATGAGGATTTGGAGTAACACTGAATATAGAAGTTTTCTATCTCTGAAGATCAGTTTCAATGTTGGATTGTAAACTCACTTTAGTAGTCCTCCTTCTTCATTATTCCATCCATTTTGTGCAGTTGATCAGTACCACTGGCACCAAATCAGCCCCGGAGCATGATCCTACCACCACCATGCTTAACATCTGGTGCAGTGTTCTCAGACTTCAAAGGATCACCTTTGATGCACCAAACATACTGTTGTCATTGTGGCCATACAGCTCAGTCATAGTCTCGTCTGCCCATAAAGCTTTCTTTCTAGAAGAAAATGGCTTTTTTGTGGTTGGGATCCTCTCAGTTCGCAGTAATAACAAATTCCCTCTGATCTAAAGCTGGTCATACACTGTGGGATTTTTGGCAGAATTTAAGATGAATTTTCAGTTGTGCAACCGTTTTGGGGATCGGCCCAAGTTTCACCTTAATCGTGTGTTGTGCATCGTGTGGTACACATGGGGTAACAAGAAGCAATTAACACCTCACGACCAGCAATCATATGGTTGCAGCCAGAATTTCAAACCTGTTAGAAATTCTGGTCGCCCCTCGTGAGGGTATCGCACTGTTGAAGCAGTGCCACGAGCCGATTTAACACAACCTGTCACACTGCACACGCACAAACACAGAAATGGAAATGAAAAAGACGAAGTAGCATGGCAGTGCAGTGTGTGATCTGGACACAAGCGATGGAGGCCCAACTTGTAGAATGTTGGGAAGCTCATCCAAGCCTTTTCAATGTGGCCTCACAAAATTATCACAACAAATGCAGCTGCCTGGTCAATGTTTTTCATTAGCAGGTTTGCAAAGTTGATGGTGGTGTGTGTGTGTGTGTGTGTGTGTGTGTGTGTGTGTGTGTGTGTGTGTGAAAGATAGAGAGAGAGAGACAGATTTTGTGTTATAGCCTTCACGTTATGGACGCACAGTGTGAGCACTCAGGTCGCATCAGAGCATCGGGCCGCATATTGTGAGACCCTGCATCGTGACCTACAAACTTCTCACCCCTGTGATTCAATCGTACAGGGTTGAGCAGGAGGTGAATAACATGACTGAAAAAAATCACACAGTGTATGCACAGCTTAAGGGGGACACTTTGGGTCTTCTTGCAGACCTTGGCAAAGTGGTAACACATCCAAATAACTTGTTTCCTCTAGTGAACTGTATCCCTCTATTTTAGTTGAGATAGCTCATGTCAAACATTTAAGAGTTTAGACTGTTTACTGTGAGTTTTCCTACAATTAACACAAACACAAATATCTGGCTTTTAGTATCGCAATATATCGTATCGTCTCCTCTGTATTGTGATACATATTGTATCGCCAGATTCTTGCCAAACACACCTCTAGCATTTACACTGCAGTCTGCCTTTGGTAGACTGCAGTGTAAACAAAACAAAACAAAACAACGACTACACTAAACACTAACTGCACACTAACTATAGACTCCAAACACGCTAAATGTCACAAAACTCTTAAATGTGTCCGTCTCTTCCTAAACAACCAAATGCCACATGTTGCCATATAATTTTTGATTGTTTGACAAAGTATGCTTTAACACCAATAGGGAAGGGAGGGGGTGTTTTGTTTTTGTTTTTTTTTTTGGGGGGGGGGGGGTTGTTCGCAAGTGGAGAGTGTTTGCTTGCACTGTCCTTAGAAAATGCAGTTTTTACAGTTTCTTCCCGCTGTAAACAACACTGTTTTATTCAGAAAAAAACATTGCGTGCATTTTGTATGGAATGCCAGGACTGCCAAAATGAATTAATTAAATACACCGTTAAATAATTAATAAATGTGTCAATAATTAATTAAATGTGTCATTACTTAACTAACATTAATTAAATACATATTTATGACAAATTCAATTAATTAATTATTGACACATTTAATTAATTATTTCATGATGTATTTATTTATTTCATGTGGCCCTGGGGGTCAGGACTGCCAGAACCGACAGACAGACCCTGAGTGAATTAAGTCCAGTGTTTAACCACTGAGAGCTAAAACTCAGGATTTAAAGCTGTGTGCCGGTGACTGGATGTCAGCCGCTGATAAAGTGCTCTGTAGTTTTCTAGGTGTCCATCGCCTTCCGTTTAAATCCCGTTTGTCGTCTTTATCCCAGGTCAGTCACTGTGACGGAAACACAGGCTACAGCAGCCCTGAGCTCCAGAAAAAAAACTACATTTACTTAACTTGTGCAGAATAATGCGCCGACATTGCGTTATATCGAGCTGCAGCTGCCCACGTTAAACTGTGACTATCACCAGGTAACGTGGGCAAGTTTTCCCGAATAAGGAGCAGGTGTTAAACAGCTGACAGGTGAGCAGGATGTGTGCAGGTAAACTGAGGGTCTGTCGAGCTGATTGCTGGTGTTGTGAGGAAAATGTCGGCTCGTTATTTATGTTACAGAAACACAGAGACACAAGATCAGGCGGAAAGAGACGACCGTTCGGTGAAAATGAGAATCTGCGGATGCAACATGTGGAACGCACAAATCTAACCGGTTAATGTAAAAAACATGTGAAGCTGTGAACTCAGTACACTCTGTCAACTGACTGTTCGCTGAGCTAGCGACATCTCCGAAAACATCGGAGCACTTTTGCAAACATGTTCTATTTTGACCAGCTGACCAGACGTGAACTTTACGCCACTACATTCACACAAAAAATTAAAAATGGGTAGCACACATTTCCTGTAAAATTAAAGTAACATAATTACAAGGAACATTTTTATTAATCAACTTCATGTAATATTTATTATGTGTGGTGCATTAATTAACAATTCATGACCTTTTGCTATTAAGTATTAAACCAAACATGTGTAAAACTGTGCACAGACAGTGACTCATATCTTTACATATTTGGCCGTGCAGACAAACTGCTTTAAGTTATTTTTTTGCAGTCATGTTTGTGTAGCGCTTCATGTTGATGTATATGTGCCATATATGGGCTCAAAACACGAAGTTGACAGGAAATGTGGGTGCTAAGCTGCTGCTATGTGCGCTGAATCTATTTATAGCTAAGGTAGATGTGGAGTATAAAAAGGGCTGACATGGAAATCGTGGTTCATTTTTACTTTTGTCCCTTGGCTTTCTTTTTGAGTGATCCTCAGCTCGACACAGGTCAGTCTTTAGACTTGTTATATTTTAACTTTGATTTTATGTCTCTTTACCTTTGCATAATCTTTTACTTGAGTGTAATATAATTTCAGGTCACGATTAACTGCAAATCATTTTCATCCGAGTATTAAAAACAATTGTTATATTTAAAAAGATGTTAGTTTGTCCAATTTCTCTTGAGTGCAGATGTGGTAAAATACATATTTTTATCATTTAAGTACAAATACATGTGCTTGTGTTAAAATTAGTCTAGTAAACTCTAAGAAACTGATTCAACTTCTTTACGTAAAATAACATCTCTAAAATGTACTTGTTTGAATGACTCTGAGTACATTTTAAAGCCTATTTCTACAATATATTTTGGTGCAAAGCTAAACAAACCTCATTATTAATATAATAAAAAATATAAAGAAATTAAAACTTTATTTAAACTTAAATTCTAATTATAATGAATATAATATGTTATCTTGTAATCTTACGTAACACAAGTAGAGAAAAACAAAGTTTTAAAAAGTTCTATTTGCTGTTGTTAACATTGTAAACAGGCCAACTGACCTCAACACCTAAATATTATGAAGTTTCTATTGTGAGCTCCTGTAGATGTGGCAGGCATGGCAGAAACAAATCAGACAGAACGATACAGTGGAAGTAAAATCTGAAGCTAGGACATTAGAGTGCTAGTCAACTGGTTCAGGTGCAGCAGGTGGGCTGATCCTCCTAATTGCTCATAAGTATTTGGCTGCTTCACTTCGTTTGTTCCAAAAACATGTCAGCTTTTAGATGCATGTTAACTGTTTACTTTCCTAACATTGCTGTTTTTTATATTTTACTTGCATGTATCATATACAGTCAACTTTACATAATTTCTGTTTAAACAAATATTCATCTTCATTCAAACTGATCTTACATGCAGCTGCTGTTCATTCACCCATTTAGTTTATTAACTTATAGCAATTAATCTGACATTTCAGAGAATTTCCTTCCCTGAAGATCTTCATTGATCCCTGCGTCAGAGAGCCGACTCCCACCAAACACTACACTGCACAACAAATCACTCCGCTAACTGAAGAAAGAGGTAAAAGTAATACATCTTTACTAGTTGTTGTTTTGGTTCATCCAACTGGGTTCATCCAGTTTGTCGTATTAAATGTGTTTTAATGTGTAAGCATGTTCAAATGGTAAAATGTTTCAGAAACAAACAAACAAATAAACAAACAAAAAACAACTACTTTACATACTCTTATCAGTGTTCTTTTTTTGTCTTCAAAATAGAAATATGAAGCTCTCCATTTTCTTGCTGGTGGTGTTCTCTGTCACTGTGCTCTGTGTGGATTACGAACATGTTAAGAAGTTCAAAAACCAGCATATCATCGAACCAGACACAAAAATGTCGTCCGTTTCTTCTAGCAGATCAGCACAAGAAAGTGATAACAAACGTGTTGAAAACTTCAAAAACCAGCATATCATCGAAACAGATGTAAAAGATGTAAAAGAATGTGGTCCGATAAAAGACAGGGGAATCAAAGTTGGTAAAGACAGAAACACCTTCATCTTGAGCACTTTTGACAAAGTTAAAGCTATTTGTACAGAAGAACAACGTGTTTATAAAAATGACAATCTTTATAGAAGCTCTGAAGAGATGTACATTTTGCACTGCAAACTGCAAGATGACAAAAAAACATACGAAGGCGTAAAGATAAAGAAGCATATTGAAATTGCATGTGAGAACATCACCAGTGTTCTTCAACCTGTACACCTGCAATGCTGCTTTTGATTTGAGAGCTGCTCTGTACTCACTGTAATCTTTCTATCATTGTTTCATGATGTTGCTTTGGATTTCTTCAGATTTGAAATTCTTAAGACTTTGTAAAGTTTGCATAAATAATAATGAGAATATTATTATTAAAGGAATACGAAAGAATTGTTTGTCAGTGAATGTGAAAAAATATCACAATCACAAGAGTTATTGAAACAACTTTTGACTTTCTTGTCTCACTTGCATAAGTAAATCTACATTCTGACATTTTTTCTAACTGACTGTTCATCCTGTTCTCTCAGGTCACAGTCATTGCTTGTCTTTCAGCATTCAATAAATAATCTACAAAAAAAAACCAAGTTGCTGCTCCAGAGAATTTTTTTATACTGAAAACAAAGCTCTTGTAAAACCACAAACACTCGCTGGTTTTAAAATCATTGATGAAGAGAGGAGCTACACATTTTGTCTTAGTGCTGAGGTCAGAGTTGGTGATGGAGTTCATCTGGACTGCATTGTATTTCTAACTGCTCCATGTGTGGGAATAAGCAGAGACAACTAACAAAGAACTTTCAGTATAATCTAGTAAACAAACCACATGAACTATTATCTCACTAATACAGAGAATTTATGCTGTTTACTATTTACTGAAAGACAGAGCAAATGTAAGCCTGACATCTTTATTAGTGAGTGTATCAAAAACAAGAAAACATGATGATAAACATCCAACTACTGGAGTTATGTAAGAGTAAAAATGTAACAGTAGCTGTCAGTGGTATAATCCAACAGCGATGACTGCAGCAGTTATACAGGATATTTGACAGAACGGTGGATTTGTTCATCATCATCATCGTCACAAATCCTTTACCAGCATTTACGTTTTGTGCTCTATAATGCAGCTTATTCTGTCTTGGATGCAGTTTGCACTTTACCATTTCACTCCTGTCCTTTCTGCTGATAAAGATTCAAAAAAAGAAAGATTTGTGCATTAGAGAGTCTCCACTATCACCACATGAACTGACATCAGCTGATTGTGAGAGAGGTGAGATCTAAAAGTGGCCAATAAAATGCCACTCCAGGAACTGTGTCATATAGCGATGCTGCAGTGCTCATAGAAGCTGAGGCCTCATTAGTACCTCTCTGTTAGCTCTTTATACACAGGAAACATGTTTGTGTAAGCTTTTGTCTCTCTCTGCATGTACACAAAGTCTGCCAGGAGGGGGCACCAAAAGCTCTGTTTTTACACTGGCATGATGTAGAGCTAAAGCAATGTTTCTGTCAGGAGTCAGGACCACTTAAAGTTTACCTTCTTGTGCATAATTTAAACAGTAATATTGTTAAAGTCACATTTATTCATATGCTTATCTACTTGGTGTGAATAAAATAGAGACCATGTGGGTAGTTTAGTTTTCAACACTAAGTGTTGCCACTGTGTTCTCACAGACCAATGCATTCATTGTCCTTTCTTGCCCTAATTGTTGTGTACAAGAAAAAAGTGTTGTGGTGATTTCTCCACAATGTGGCTCACAGATAGAGATGCTGAGAAACGTAAGAAAAAACATTTACTCTGCGCTGTGATTAAACTGCTTTACAACTTGTTAAAAAAAGCTTGGCTGTTGGAAGAACTGTTCTGATTTGAAAAAGGAGATTATTATGCTGGACAGACATCAACAACAGACAACTCTGCATGTGAGATACAGCTGTATTACTGTTGTGATTATTGACCCTGTGCACGAGAAAATGCTAACTTCCTGGTTTGAGACCGGATGTAGGGTTATACATTTCCGGTAGCTTTACTTTGCCGTCAATCGCTACTGCGAAGATATACTCCAAAATCATGTCCAAAACTCGAAAACGGAAAGATCGCGTTAAGATACAAAGAGGAGAAGGTGGGAACACTCACCATTGTTGTGTCATAAAAAATCTAATGATCAATTTTGACGTTTAAAGAGTTTAGATCGATCAATTGTTTACATCACTCAACACAAGCAGAACTGCATTACAGAATCAGAAGACACATCGTCCACATTCAGAAGCACATCTCTGTATAGTGACTGGTCTTATGATTTAAACAGGCAAATGTTCAGCATTCAAACCACAGGTGAAGAATAGTCAAACCAGATGTTTCCCCCGTTATGTCGATATCAGCTAGTCAAGTGCACACCTACACAGCATGTTAACAAACCGTGAAAAAAAGCCACACAAAAAAATGAACAATTGCTGGTAAGAGTTTCTCTACATTAGTATTTATGAAGGGTGTGTTGTGACTTACCTTCAAAATTACAGTGGTCCCTCGCTATAACGCAGTTCACCTTTCACCTCGCTGTTTCGCAGATTTTTTAGTGCAAGTTTGCATGCTTTTTTTTTTTTACATCACATTGTGTCCTGCGTCCTGATCGCTGCAGACGATCTCCTCCGTGACGTCTCTCCTGTACAGTACAGAATCACTGCATCGATCGCTAGCAGTGTGACTCTGAAGTGCAGTACTGGATGTCCACGATGTCCACGCGTCGAAAAATAAAATTGGCTACTTGATTTCACCTATCGCTGGTTATTTTTAGAACATAACACCCGTGATAAACGAGGGACAGCTGAGAAATATAACATTTGAATCCCTTTTCTCTTTTGCTCTGAGGCGCGGGGGAAAAATATCGACAAGTCGATGAACATCATTTACAGATATATTGGGTAAATGCCCAAGACATCTATAGAAATGTAAATCGCCGCTTGATTCATTCATTTGCTTAACTTGTTTTGGACCGTAAACAAGGCGCGAATAGGACACCGGAAACAAAGCTCCCCGCAGGAGTTTCCGCACCGGAAGTAGCATATGCTAACGTGCACATAGTCAATTGTGAACACAGTGTTGGTCCATTAAAACATCTTTTTACTCTATTAGAGAAATCATTGGGTAACAGCTCCGTGTTCATTGTGATCATCAACAGAAATTATATCTTGTGACCTGTTGTTGAATTCAAACCTCACACGTTTTCAACTTTCACACAGCAGGACTGAGGGAAGTGAACTAAGAGGTTAATAATCAACTAATGACTGAACAGGGACGGCCAGTTTTCTCCTTAATATTATAACGCTAATGTATATCAGACAGCTACAGTCAGCAGTTTGTAGCACATTAAAGCACATTAAAGACAAAAATGTAACTTTGTTGGAGTCATTTCAAATTGAAAGGCATGGTCATTATTAACACCACAGGGTGCTTGTGCATAGAAACACATAAACAAGCACCAAATACAGAGTCATTTATTCTTTTTGTTCTCAAACTTGCTTTGGTGTAATAAACAGAGACGCTGAGGGGCAGTCACATCTAGGGATGGGTATCGTTTAGGTTTTATCCGATACCGGTGCCAAACCGGTACTTTTGAAACGGTGCCGGTGCTTAAACGGTGCTCAAACCGGTGCTTAAAGAATGGAGAACACAAAATTGGTCCAAAAACCTCTCATGTTCAGCTGTTTTTTTTGTAAAAAGATAACAATGTTAGCCTTTTCTGCAGCTATAGGGCATATATGGTATCACTCTTGGCTGGAAGCAGTGCTTAAACAATGGAAAAAAAACACAAACTTTGTCCAAAAACCTCTCATGTTTAACTGTTTTCCACTTTTTCTTTGGTCATTTTAGCCTTTTTGGCCAGGGTGAAGGGAGTATCTGCCATCAAACAAGAAGACAGCCGCATGTAACTACAACGGTGTTTGCTAGTTCACCTTACATGCATTAATGTAATAATGTGGTTAGCCTACTCAACGTTAATTACACACGAACAACATGAAGCTACTGACCCAGAGGAGAACGGCTGCTGCTGCCATCATCATCCGTCATCATTTCTGCTACACTGACAGGGCTAGGGGCCAGGACTCTACTCTTCGGGTTTTTGGGGGATGTTGCTAACTCCGGGTCCGATAACAGGCACCACACCCGCAGTAGATGTGCACGGTGTGAGGTCTCGCAGCAAGCTATCAAACACGGCGCATCTCTCGGCTTTAAAAAAAAACCGCTATGCGTCGCCAGGTGTTTCATCAGATTTGAGGTGTTACCTCCTTTGACAGTATCACAGTATCAGCTTAAAGCACTTGTTGCAGGCTGCTGAGTTTGCATCTTTTGCTGTGAAGTACAGCCAGACCTTTGACCGCTTCACCTTGGGCATTTTTAATCTGTAGCTCTGCTCTAAAAGAACGTACGTACCTGGGCCCGCCTACTATCCTCGGAAACGTAAAATGATTGGCTAGAATTGGCTCAGGGAAAAAAAAAGCACCGAAATAAAGCACCGAAATGTGTGCTGCTTTTCGGTCTGGTTACTACCGTTTATGTCAGAACCGGTGCCATCATGGCACCGGACACCGGTACCCATCCCTAGTCACATCTTGAGGGACTGCATTTATACAGGAAGGGTTCATTTGTTCAGGTGTGTGCACAGGTGGGGGCCACACAGCTTTTGACCCTGATCTCTGCAGCAGTAGCAGTGAGAGCAATGACTGTGTTACATTAGGCTACATAACTGGAACATGAGATGCCTGCATTTCAAAATATTTATAAGTAATAACTGAAGAAACAACAGCATAGACATCTGGAGCTTTACTTGTTTTGGGGACATCCATGAAGACTCGTCAGTCTGAATGTAACTTATAAACAGCATTGTGACTGCTGCAACAGATTAAGAATATGACATATATAAAAGTGCCCAATATGTGGAACTCAACAAAGCAGCCATTTGGACTGTTACCTGATTAGGGCACGTGGATGATGGGTCATCAGTCTGAATTTAACTTACATGCAACACCTGCAATTATAACCCACTGAATGTAAGGTATAGTTAAACTGATCATCTATTGTTAACAATATGAGTCTGTGGACCTAATATGTATATATAGGATTTGCTGCAAATTTGTACTTATATTCATCAGACTCAGTTTTTAAACAAACAAAGAAAAAAAATAATTTAGTTCCACTTTATTAGTGAGTCTTGCTCAAGCATACTTTGACATACAGAGTGGAGGAGCCAGGAAGTGAAGCAACAACCTTCTGATTGGTAAACGACCTGCTCTACCTCTACCTTGTGATCAGACAATGAATCATTTATTAGAAGCAAGCTGGATCCAGGAGTTGCCAAAAATCACCTTTCACATTATTTTTACACATAACTGAAGTACATACATCTGTATTCTGCAGTCATTGCTATTAATATATCAGTATCAATGATAAAAGTATGAGTTAAAAAAACAAAAAACTTAGTTTTTTCCTAGTTTGTTTTCTTGTTTTTTTTTTTATCAATAACATTTAATACAGTGTTTTATTTCTACATACTTTTTGTAGTCCCTAGTGAGAATTCAGTTAATTGTTTTTTCATACAATATGTGTGGAAACAGAAGTTGATCACATGCAAAAGACGTATGCACATATAAGACAGGCTCAGGTAAAAACTAATATGGAAGATGTTTCCAGTGACATTTAGTTAGAGCTGATGGTAAATGTTGCTCTTTTGTTATCTCAGAAATGTATATTTGTGGGTACAGGATTAGAGCGCATGGGGATTTTTCCTATACTTGTGTTGTTGGATTCAAACGTCATTATGTCATTCTCATAGTGTACGGTAGTGCTGGGCGATATGACGATATATATCGTGTGGACGATAGAAAAGTGTCTATCGTGCCATTTGTCTTCTATCGTTTCTATCGTTTCTAACCCTAATTTTATAAATTATTACATAAAATATATCATTAACCCTTTACAACCAGTCGTAGCAGGCACACTCCGTTTTGCCTAACTATTTTTAAATCCCTGTAGAACTGGAACCACATAAGGTAGCGCAATAATTTTGTTTGCATATGAAACCGTAGGAGTTGTACTTACATCTTATTCCATTAGCTTGCCCTAGGCCACGGTTTTCTTCCACATATAGCTTTCCAAAAATTGCATAAAAAGCACTTCCAGCAACAAAAACATAATATTCCAGACTTGCAGCAACAAAAACATAATATTCCAGAAACAGGCTTTGCCGATCCGATCAGCTGTTCATAACACTTCCTACATTGGAATATAAATCAGCGCGAACTACTGCATGTCCGCCATTACCTGTTCGGAACCGGAAGTTACGTCATTTTCGCGGAAAATGTAGTTTTTTTACCTTCAAAGCCTATGTTGGTGTTTTTAAAAGTCATGTTTGACTTTATGCTTTTCTGTATCATTTCTGGGATGCTTAGAAGTCAAATTACACTGTTGGAAATAGTTTATTTTGATGCACATGCTGTTTTTTGGAAATTTGCATTATAATATTTATTTTCATTTTTCCTGTAGTATATAAAAATTAGTGTATCTCAAAATTAAAACTATGAAGACACTCAAAATAAATTTCTCGTGGTTGGAAACTATTTTGTGCAACTTTTTTGTATTTACAGTTTTGAGGGATAAGCCTCTTAAATTTCTCTAACTAGAAATATATGTAAAAAACAAAACAAAAACGATTTTCAATTTTTTTTCTAGTTTATTGCACTTTTTTGCAATTTATGTAGTTACTATGGACTTAATGCATACATATTATTCAAATTTGGGCTATAACGGTTGTATCAAGGGCGTACAGTTAAGCCCATAATTATTCATACCCCTGACAAATTTTGGCTTAAAGTTACTTTTGTTCAACCAGCAAGTTCTTTTTTGACCAGAAATGACACAGGTGTCTCCCAAAAGATAATAAGACGATGTACAAGAGGCATCATTGTGGAAAAAAATATTTCTCAGGTTTTATTTATATTTTAGCAAAAAGTATCATGTCCAGAATTATTCATACCCTTCTCAATAATCAATAGAAAAACCTTTATTGGCTATTACAGCAATCAAACGCTTCCTATAATTGCAGACCAGCTTTTTGCATGTCTCCACAGGCATTTTTGCCCATTCATCTTTAGCAATGAGCTCCAAATCTTTCAGGTTGGAGGGTCTTCTTGCCATCACCCTGATCTTTAGCTCCCTCCGCAGATTCTCAATTGTATTCAAGTCAGGACTCTGGCTAGGCCACTGCAAAACTTTAATGTTGTTGTCTGCTAACCATTTCTTCACCACTTTTGCTGTATGTTTTGGGTCATTGTCATGCTGAAATGTCCACTGGTTCCCAAGGCCAAGTTTTTCTGCAGACTGCCTGATGTTGTTGTTGAGAATCTTCATGTATTGCTCTTTTTTCATGGTGCTGTTTACTGTGATTAGGTTCCATGGTCCATTGGCTGAAAAACACCCCCAAAGCATTAGGTTCCCACCACCATGTTTGACAGTGGGGATGGTGTTCTTTGGGTTGAAGGCTTCTCCTTTTTTATGCCAAATGAAGGCAACATCATTGTGACCAAATAATTCAATTTTTGTTTCATCTGACCATAACACTGAAGACCAGAAATCTTCTTCTTTGTCCAGATGAGCATTTGCAAAGGCCAAACGAGCTTTTGCGTGCCTTATCTGGAGAAGTGGCGTTTTCGTTGGTCTGCATCCATGGAACCCAGCAGTGTGCAGTGTCCGTTGGACTGTCTGCCTTGAGACATTGCCACCAGCAGAGCCCAGATTCACCAGAATGGCCTTGGTGGTGCTCCTTGGATTCTTTTTCACCTCTCTCACTATCCTCCTGGCCAGCACAGGTGTCACTTTTGGCTTCCGACAACGTCCTCTGAGATTTTCCACAGTGCGGAACATCTTGTATTTTTTAATAATACTTTGCACTGTAGCCACTGGAACTTGAAAACATTTGGATATGGCCTTGTAGCCCATTCCTCACTTGTGAGCAGCCACAATGCGCAGCCGCAGGTCCTCACTGAGTTCCTTTGTCTTAGCCATGACTGTCCACAAACCACCTGCAGAGAGCTGCTGTTTTTCACCTGTTGAGTTGATTAAAACAGCTATTCCCAATTAATCAGGGTAATTAGGATGCTTTAGAACAGCTTTGACTATTTGGAATGGTATGGAACTTTGGATTTTCCCAGAGACTGTGACAGTTTGTGAAGGGTATGAATAATTCTGGACATGATACTTTTTGCTCAAATGTAAATAAAAGCTGAGAAATATTTTTTTTTCCACAATGATGCGTCTTGTACATCATCTTATTATCTTTTGGGAGACGCCTGTGTCATTTCCAGTCAAAAAATAACTTGCTAGTTGAATAAAAGTAACTTTAAGTCAAAATTTGTCAGGGGTATGAATAATTATGGGCTTAACTGTAGATTTGGCATGGACGGAAGGGACATGTCCCCACCAATAATTTGATCTCTTCGAGTAAAGAAAAACAAACCTGATAGAAAGAAAAAAACGATCTGTCAACGTCTCATTCACCCAGCGGTGCAGAAAGAGTTAAATTACGTTCTCTACTGAAGTCCTACCTCATGTGACAAATATGGCCAATGTGATTGGCTGTGCCTTACAGGGAGCTCTGTTTAGTTTTAGCAGCGGCAAGCCTGCGCTGCCAGAACCTGCAAGGAGGAGAGGAGGATGGCAGCAAAGAGGAAGAACCTGATATAAGAAAGTATTTTTCAAAGAAACCTGTAAGTCACTTAAAGTCAAGTTCACTCATAAAATGTGTCCGTCATAATAACGTTACAGGCTATGCTAGGCTTTGGCCCACATCAGTCTAAAATTCTATGTAACCATGAATAACGTGTTTTGTAAACTAACTGCACAACAGGCAGCACTATTAGTTATCTCAGTCTCAGAGTAGCATTTCTAATTCTGATTGGAACTATCAGAGAAAACGAAGCCTCGAGTGAGCCAGGATATTAGTTTACAGAGGCTGTTAAAATTATATGTCTAACGGTAAAATGTTGGTGACACAATAATTTCATCCTAATGGTACTGACATATTCATAGGGTTAATTTTTGAGACAAAATATCATGAGGTAGTCATGATTTTGCAAATATTCCACCTTGTAGCGCAGTTTGCACAAATTGACTATGTGCACGTTAGCATATGCTACTTCCGGTGCGGAAACTCCTGTGGGGAGCTTTGTTTCCGGTGTCCTATTCGCGCCCTGTTTACGGCCCAAAACAAGCTAACCAAATGAATGAATTAAGCGGCGATTTACATTTCTCTAGATGTCTTGGTCATTTACCCAATATAACTGTAAATGATTATTCTATTACTAACTTTACTGAAATTGTTGTTTTTCTACAGTGTCTGACAAAGATCAGGGCTCAGGAGAGGTGGTGGTCAGGGCAGAGTGCTTCAGGTCTATGAGGAAAACAGAGAAATCTCACAAACTCAGCGTATGATCATGAAAAAGAGGCAGTGTGAAATTGTGTTTAGTGTATATAGTGCATAATGTATCATAGGATCATGTCAGGCTGTCATATCAGGGAGGTGTTCAGAAATAAATGCATCGGGCAAACATGGATAATACTTTCTAAGGATATTAATTGATGACATTAAATACATTGAAATATTGTACTTTGTAGGTGGTCCTAAAAGATTTGCTGCCTGTGCAACTGCTGCACTTCTCCTGCACGTGCAAGGCTGGAAAAGCTCTGTGCAACCATTGTGTTGCTCTTCTGTTTCAATCTGCACACTATTCGCAGTTGAAAGTCCAAGTCGTTCCCCCGATATTGAGCTGCACTGAAGGTGAACAACAGTGGCATAAGCCCAGAGTTATGGTGAGTGCAATCATCGCAATATTTTTAATGTAACTTTATATTTTATAATTAATTTTTTCCATATTGCAATAGGGGATAAAGCCTGGCCCTGTTGAGAAGATGGCTGTGCTCTCAGCCAAACCCAAAACAAGAAAGACCACAGAGGGAGTGCGGTAAGTGCTTGCTACTGATGAGGTTTCAGATATCATCACAACATTCGTTAGGGCAATAATATTTAATACAGAATGGGGGGCAACTAATTATTGTTAAAAAGCAGATTCTAGTGGTAATATAGTGAGTTTTAGGGCCTAGCAACTAATAAAAATGACTTGTTTCAGCATTTATAAATTTAAAGTTTTGATCTGCCATGGCAACTGTAATGAATAAGAAAATCGACTTCTTGTCCCCCAGTGGCACTATGACATCATGATATTCTATCTGAATTCTAATCTGAAAACTGAAAATCTGTTTAAAATTTTTATGCTTTTTTGTTACATATCATTCAGGAGGTGTTTTTCGAATTTCACACCTCTAATCATTAGTCATAATGTTCATTTGTAAAATATGTGTGTGTGTGTGTGTATGTATGTATGTATGTATGTATGTATGTATGTATATATACACATACATAGCTATTATTGTACCTGTAATTGTAGTACATTTCCCTTAAATTTAAAATGTTTGTGTGCGTGTGTGTTTTCTGTAACATCCAGGAGCAAACTGTACAAAGGCCTTTACGGGGACCTTCCTGACCTCTCGGTTCTGCGGGTATCTGAAGTGTACCAAACTTTCTCTGATGCTGACCGGCCTATGATTTGTACCATGGGAATAAGTGACGATATCCCACTTGTGGAGTCACGTTTTGGCAAGGTGCAACAAGGAAGTCCACTTGCTCCACATTGCAGTTAAAGTAAGGCAGTTTTATTTGCAGAGTAACAGTAAAACATCAAGTGATTTATTATTTAACTTTATCCAGGAAAGGGGGGGTGTTAGCTGTTGATCAATTTTAATTAAGTAACAAAATTTGCTACTTAAATTCTTGGAGAGTAACTAAATACATGAATTTAAAATAATAACAATATTCTAAAGATATTCAAAGTATTCAGAATACAGTATTCTGACTAGACAAAGTAATGGAATGTGCTACAAAATACATTTAAAGGCAAGAATTAAGTATTCAGTAACTAAATACAATTGTAAAGTATTCTCCCAAAACTGGCTACTTCTCCCACTAAATACACTACACTACACACATTTCAAACTTTTAATCAACCACCCATTTTTTGACCAGTGGTCCGTATTGATAATTTGTGAGGAGACATGCAACAGTAAAAATTTGGTTTATACTCCCAGAAATGGTGAGAGGGATGACAGTGTCAAAAAGTTTGTTTTCTTTAACCCTCCTGATGAGCCTCTCCACGTGGACCCTCAGACGTGCAATGGACTGGGTTCTAAGGACATCCAACTCTGACATTTGAGCTTGCTTGGACAAAAAGGCTGGGCGATGGACTTTCCCAGGCACTAGCTCATCTACCAGAAACCCTTTGTCCACCATTATATCCATCTCAGGTGTCAGGAGGGAGGTGATGCCAGAGTGACGGAAAATCTCCTTGTCACTGATGGAGCCTTCAAAAAGTGCTGAGACAAATGTCAATGCTCCATGGGGGGACATGCCAATAAGCGCTTTAAAGTGGAGTGCAACTTGTAAGTTGAAAATACCTCGCTCTGGAGCAGAAGGGAGGAGGGTGTTTGGCATCTCATTTCAGTACAGTCCAGAATGACCTGGGTATTTTTATAAGTCCCACTAAAATCCGTGGGGCAGTTTGCTCTCACTCTGCCAGGTGCCATCCAGATGGAGACAGATCCAAGCAAAGTGTACAAAAAGTTGGACCATGACACAAGTATTCTACTCACTGTAGCTCTGTGGATGTTAAACTTGTGACAAAGCTCCCTTTGTGTACAGCCAGTTGCCAGATAATTCAGGAACAAGAAGAGCTCATCAACTGGCAACAATTTCTGGAAGAGAAAAAAATTTTGCTGCAGTCACAAAAATGTGCAACACACACAGATCAAGCAGGTAGTAATTGTGTAGAACTTACAGTTGGTCTGTTTACAGGGCTCTCGGTGGATGTGCTGGTGGAAAGGCTCTTCTGACCACTGGTGACCCTCACCATCCTGCTTGTTGCCTCTTGGATTAGATTCCAAAAGGCCATCAAATGCTCATATGACGGAAATCTGCATTTAAATGGTGGATGTTAATATAGTTTTTTATCTGCAGCTATTGCTAAATTTCAGATGACATTACAACTTTCTATTGGTCAATTTAATACAGATCAGAGGTAAGTTACATTAATATTTTTAAAGTGATGAGGCTAGAAACGAAAACCAACTCCAGCCTTGTGTTAAAATGCACATTTGTGTGGTAATATTATTAAGGTCATGGGTCACTAGTTGAAAACTTCAGGATTTCTTACCTTGTATAGTACCGAATGTCCTCAGGTGATGTGGCAAATCACTGCAGTCCAAATCCCTGCGTCAAATGATACGACTCAAGCTGCCGTCTAAGCTCCTCAATCTCCCGTGACATAGTTTCATATTTAATGCGGTCTACCACAATCAAAGGACTTGCTGCATAGTCGTGTTCTTCAGTCAGGGGAATGGAGGCTGGAGCAGACTCAGTACAACCAGTAATGGGCATATCAGACACATCGTTTTCATCCTCTGTGTTGTAATCTATGGTTGCCATAGCCACGGTATCAACAGGTCGCGGTCGGCGCTCCCAAACTCCGGGTCGCTCCGTCTTTTTAGAAAAATTATTCCAGTGGAATAAGGAGGGAACAGCTTTCGGCTGAAGACAACGCTTACCAGAGGAAGACACGAAGATCTCTCCTGTCTCAAAATGCCGACTACACACTCTAGACCTGGTTGTAACTGTGAAGCCGTCCCTTCTGATTTTTATCAGCCATTGTGCTCGCAATTCAGAATCTTTGGGAAAGGAGTGGAAACTTAACATCTTGTTAAATCTCCCCCCAGCAGTACACAGCGGGACACAGCAATGGTGACCGGTCCCACCTTCTGCTCTTTGTAATTTAAAGCGATCTTTCCGTTTCTGTTTGTTAGACATCATTTTGAAGTCCATCTCCGCAGTAGCGATTGACGGCAAAATAAAGCTACCGGAAATGTACAACCCCACATCCGGTCTCAAACCAGGAAGTTAGCATTTTCTCGTGCACATAGTCAATTGTTTTAAAAATGCACTCACCCTACAAACATTACTGATGGGTCGAGATCTGCACAAATTGACAGAAACACTGAAGCAGCTACCCATTTTATTCTTATTGTCATGTATGTCCTATTTGTCAGGTGACAGAAGAACCAACACAAAGCTCAGAGAGTAATGGTGACACAAGATCACAGGTGAAATTGGATGATGACTTGGTGGTTCATTACTGTATTTGAAGCACATGTGTGACTTTATTTATTTGGAATGTCTCACTGTTATTTATCAGGTGACAGAGGCAGCTCTGCCATGTTGTAGCTCAGAGGTGAAGAGGCGAGGTCACAGGTGACTGACTGATGATTTGGTGCTATAGATTAACGAGAGGAGAAGGCATGTGTTTGGCTCCTTCACATAGTGGACATTGAGTTGTTGTGTGGGGCACCAGTAGTCCATGTCTGCTGCTGTAACAGTAGTTCATGTTTAGAATCAAAAATCCCAGCTCACTGATTTGATCGGGGCAATAGTGCCTAAAATGTTGCATAATTTTGCTGAGAGATCTTTTACTTTGTGGTAATCTTAGATGAGTAGTTTTATGGACAAAAACCAGCAGGTCATTCAGTGTTCCCTTAGTGCCAAAATATAACAGATGTTGGTGTACTATAACTGAAGTAATGTTGTTAAGTCCTTAAAGTCATGTTCTTTATTGTCATGACTGTATTTGAAGCTATTTTTATTTTTGTATGATACCTGATTTATATGGAATATGGCTGAAGTAAACTAAAGTCTAAAATACTTAGTCAGTCATTTGTTTAATAGTAATTTAACATTATATAATTCACATATAAAACTATGAATTGTAATTTTAAATGGTTTAAAAGCATGTAGAATAGCATATGTAGGCAAGTATATTTCTCCTTTTTTTATCAAGAAGCAAAGACAAAAAGGAAAAAAAAAGAAACAGGACAGGTTTCGGTGGTTGAATCATCCGTCCCCACCAATGCCAAAACCAAATCTACACCCTTGACAGAATATCAACCAAAAATCCAGAAAAACATCACATAAAAATATTTAATTGATTTGCATGTCAATGACTGAACTAAGTATTTGATCCCCTACAACCAAGCCAGAATTCTGGCTCCCACAGATTGGATTACAGTCAATCAGTTAATCAATTACAGATACTCCTGATCTCAGTTTATTTTGTGTATCAAGCACACCTGTCCACAGTATTAGTTTCTTCCATTCCAACTTCTACTCCACCATGGGCAAGACTGAAGAGTGTCAAACGATTTGTCACTGAGGTCTACAGTCTTGTGCCACCATGGTCAAAATCAAAGACCTTCTATCTTGCTCCATGCAAGATCTTGCCTCATGGGGTGAGGATGTTCGTGAAAAGAGTTTGGATCAGAACCCAAAACTACACGGGAGGAGCTTGTCCATGATATGAAGTCACAAAGAACACCATTTGTAACACACTATACCGGGAGTGTCAAACGTAAATGATCTGTGGGCCACTGGTGGCACTGCCATCTCACTGGAGGGTCATTTTAGTGTTCAAGTAGCACAAAAAACCCTGAACAAACATGTAAGAAAACACCCACTAATATTTCCGAAAATGTAGTGTTTTGTTTGTTTTCTTACATTTCAAATATTGTATAAAATATATATTGTTCCTCCCCATTTTCTCAAAAAGGTATTTCCTACCATTGGACCACACATTCTGAACATTATTAATACCAGTCTTTTGTCTGGTCAAGTACCTAAGGTGTTCAAGCATGCAGTCATACATCCTTTACTTAAGAAACCAGGCTTAAACAGTTCAGTCATGTCAAATTTTAGACCCATCTCTAAGCTTCCCTTTCTCAGTAAGATTCTGGAAAGGATTGTTTATACTCAGTTGATGGACTATTTTAATGACTCTCAATTGTCGGAAATCTGTCAGTCTGGCTTTAAGCCATTTCACAGTACGGAGACAGTCCTGGTAAAAGTTATGAATGACATTCTGATAGCGACAGACCGTGGTAAATATGCAGTGCTGGTCTTGTTGGACATGACTGCTGCATTTGACACAGTGGATCAGGATTTTCTGATCTCCCGCTTACAGCACTGTGTGGGAATTTCTGGTTCGGCACTTTTGTGGTTAAAATCCTATCTCTCACACAGGACTTTTTGTGTTAAGTTGGGGTCAGCTTCATCCTCTGTGGCCCCTCTGCTTTGGGGTGTGCCACAGGGATCTATTCTTGGGCCATTATTGTTTTCACTGTACCTTTTGCCTCTTGGCGCGATTTTTCGAAAACAAAGTGTCATTCCATCTATATGCAGATGACTGCCAGCTTTATTTACCTTTTAGTCATTCTGATAGTCTCCTAAGTCGACCTCTGCTTCACTGCCTTAGTGATGTTAAAGCATGGATGGCAAAAAACTTTTTACATTCTAATGATTGTAAGACGGAAGCGATCTTATTTGGCCCAAATCATCTTTCTGATGCTCCAGATCTTGATTTTGCTGCTTCGACTTCCCATTTTAAGAGTTCGATCACAAATCTCGGAGTAAAAATTGATTCTGCACTTACCTTTGACGGTCACGTAAACGGGGTGGTGAAATCAGCATTCTGTCACCTCAGACGTTTATCGAAGGTTAAGCCCTTTCTTTCCAAGCGTGACTTGGAAAGTGTTATTCACGCCTTTATTACTTCAAGTTTGGATTATTGCAATTCTCTTTTAATAGGGGTTGGGCAGGGCACTTTGTCATGCTTGCAACTAGTGCAAAATGCTGCGGCACGATTTTTAACTAGCAGAAGGAAATTCAACCACATCACTCTGATTTTGGCCTCTCTACAGTGGCTTCCAATTGAATCTAGGATCTGTTTTAAAGTCCTCTTATTGGTTTTTAAATCTCTAAATGGTCTGGCACCTGTTTTTCTGTCTGATTTGTTGAAGCCCCATGTCCCCATTTGTTTGCTTCGGTCAGCTGAGCAACTGTTGCTTTCAGTCCCTAAGTCACGGCTGAAACTTAGAGGAGACCGAGTGTTCTTTGTCGCGGCTCTGATGCTTTGGAATAACCTTCCTCTCCATATTAGACAAGCTACATCAGTGCCAGTTTTTAAGTCCAGATTAAAAACCTATTTTTATTCCCTGGCTTTTAACTCTGTGGGTAACTGACATTTTTATTAATTTTATTGCTATGTCTGGTTTTTGCTATTTTATTACTATATTTATATTTGTACAGGGAGTGCAGAATTATTAGGCAAATGAGTATTTTGTCCACATCATCCTCTTCATGCATGTTGTCTTACTCCAAGCTGTATAGGCTCGAAAGCCTACTACCAATTAAGCATATTAGGTGATGTGCATCTCTGTAATGAGAAGGGGTGTGGTCTAATGACATCAACACCCTATATCAGGTGTGCATAATTATTAGGCAACTTCCTTTCCTTTGGCAAAATGGGTCAAAAGAAGGACTTGACAGGCTCAGAAAAGTCAAAAATAGTGAGATATCTTGCAGAGGGATGCAGCAGTCTTAAAATTGCAAAGCTTCTGAAGCGTGATCATCGAACAATCAAGCGTTTCATTCAAAATAGTCAACAGGGTCGCAAGAAGCGTGTGGAAAAACCAAGGCGCAAAATAACTGCCCATGAACTGAGAAAAGTCAAGCGTGCAGCTGCCAAGATGCCACTTGCCACCAGTTTGGCCAAATTTCAGAGCTGCAACATCACTGGAGTGCCCAAAAGCACAAGGTGTGCAATACTCAGAGACATGGCCAAGGTAAGAAAGGCTGAAAGACGACCACCACTGAACAAGACACACAAGCTGAAACGTCAAGACTGGGCCAAGAAATATCTCAAGACTGATTTTTCTAAGGTTTTATGGACTGATGAAATGAGAGTGAGTCTTGATGGGCCAGATGGATGGACCCGTGGCTGGATTGGTAAAAGGCAGAGAGCTCCAGTCCGACTCAGACGCCAGCAAGGTGGAGGTGGAGTACTGGTTTGGGCTGGTATCATCAAAGATGAGCTTGTGGGGCCTTTTCGGGTTGAGGATGGAGTCAAGCTCAACTCCCAGTCCTACTGCCAGTTTCTGGAAGACACCTTCAAGCAGTGGTACAGGAAGAAGTCTGCATCCTTCAAGAAAAACATGATTTTCATGCAGGACAATGCTCCATCACACGCGTCCAAGTACTCCACAGCGTGGCTGGCAAGAAAGGGTATAAAAGAAGAAAAACTAATGACATGGCCTCCTTGTTCACCTGATCTGAACCCCATTGAGAACCTGTGGTCCATCATCAAATGTGAGATTTACAAGGAGGGAAAACAGTACACCTCTCTGAAAAGTGTCTGGGAGGCTGTGGTTGCTGCTGCACGCAATGTTGATGGTGAACAGATCAAAACACTGACAGAATCCATGGATGGCAGGCTTTTGAGTGTCCTTGCAAAGAAAGGTGGCTATATTGGTCGCTGATTTGTTTTTGTTTTGTTTTTGAATGTCAGAAATGTATATTTGTGAATGTGGAGATGTTATATTGGTTTCACTGGTAAAAATAAATAATTGAAATGGGTATATATTTGTTTTTTGTTAAGTTGCCTAATAATTATGCACAGTAATAGTCACCTGCACACACAGATATCCCCCTAAAATAGCTAAAACAAACTGAAAACTACTTCCACAAACATTCAGCTTTGATATTAATGAGTTTATTGGGTTCATTGAGAACATGGTTGTTGTTCAATAATAAAATTATTCCTCAAAAATACAACTTGCCTAATAATTCTGCACTCCTTGTAATCCTGTTAGTGAGACGTTTGCCTTCATACTTACATTTGGGTTCCCCGGTTCTTTTCTTCTTTAGTTTACATATAACAATACTAAACTTTGCTACACTCTTTGTCATGCGACTCTTACGATCATATCTTCCTTGACCATTACAAATGGCTTTGACCTGTTTATCATCACTAAGGATGAATGTGTTAGTAAACTTACAATGGCTGTTAACATCATAGATCTGCCTGTTTTTTATTTCTGTATCACATTTTTCCACACTCATCTTAGCATCTACATGTTGCCGTCTGAACTTTTCATAAGGGGTTTCATTCTGCTGCTGTTTGGGTTGAAGATTGGCTAGTTTTGAGAGTCCAGTGTCAAAGAGCAGCACAAGCAGCAAACCAGCAAACATGATCCTCATTGTTTCCTGGAGAAGGAAAAACAGGAACATTTTCCAGATTAAGAATTTAAAGCAGCAAAAATCTTGTCACTGTAGTGGTGGAAATAATTATTTGATCTCCTGTTGAATTTGTAACTTTGCTCATTAACAAAAAAAGGAACAGTCACTAAATTTTGTATTAGTTTGATTTTAATGGAGAGAGACAGAATATTATCTTGCTCAGGTCTACAATCTCGTGCCACTGTGGGCAAAACCAAAGAGCTGTCAAGGGACGATAGAGACAAGACTCTAGACCGGCACAAGGCCTGAACAGGTGTATGGACTTCTGCAAGAATGAAAAGGCACCAACTGTTCATGCATTTATTCAGAAATGGAAGATATTTAAAATGACCTTTAGTCGTCTCAAGCTCCATGCAAGATCTTGCTTTATGGAGTGAGGATTATCATGAGAAAGTTGTTGGATCAGCCACAACTACAAGAGAGAAGCTTGTTAATGAGCTGAAGGCAGTTGGGATCACAGTCATTTAAAACATTGGTAACACACCATGCTGTAACAGACTAAAATCTTGCAGCACTTCCAAGGTCCCCCTGTTCAAGGAGAAACATGTATAGGCCCATCAAGTGCCAGTGAACATCTAAATGATTCAGGGAAGACTTTGGAGAAAGTGCTGTGGGGAGATGAAACGTAATTCGAATTATGTGGCTTTAACTGACCTTTTGAAATAGGAGCGTGACGCAAAAAATAGCATCCCCGCAGTCAAGCAGAGAGATGGAAACATTATGGTGTGGGCCTGTTTTGCTACAGGACGACTTAGCAGTTCCAACCAGTCAGACTGCGTCGTCAGACTGCAAGCCACGGATTGGCTTGTCAGTCGCAGCACTCGATGAGTCATGAGACGGTGTCTTTCACTAAAATCAAAACTGCAATTTTTTTAAAACCCTGCAACAAGGGAAATAGCTGCACAACACCGTGGTTCCTAAGTGTGACAAAAAGCCACAGATATATCATCGCTGCCACGTCTTCCTATGTTGTGGCATTCGTGTTGCTTTTAAATGACAACATGGACATTGGGCCGCTTTGTCGTAATGACCCCACGCACATTAGGTGGTACTTGATTGTAATGGAAAATGAGTTGAGTCACAGCAAGCCGATCTGAGTATGTACTAATGGAGAAGTGCTATAAGATCACGGAGCGGTCTAGTCAGTCTCCAGACCTCAGTACTGTAGGAAATCTGTGGAGGAAGCTGAAGTTTCAACTTTCCAAGTGGCAGTCAAGAAACTTAAAGGATTTAGAGAGTTTCTGTAAAGAGGAGAGGGCCCAATTGTGTAAACCAAGAGACGTGAAACATCGTGCTACTTGGAGATGAGATATTTATTTCACTCAGTGACGTGCAAATCAGTTTATACATTTTATGTTTTTTGTTTTTTTTTGGCTGATATTCTTTCTCTCTCCATTAAAATGAAACAACTATCAACATTAGAAACTGTTGACTTCTTTATTTACTGCAGGGGGTCAACTAATAATTTCCCCCCTGGCATCAAATTTAAATACATAGAACAACATAACAGATAAACATAGTATCTTCTTATTATGACCTCTTTTTTTTTTTAAACATGTTTGATTCGCCCTTTAAAATCACATACCGAGGTCATAAGCACGACTCTGTGTTTATCTTCTCTCTTGCTTTTTACGTTATACGAGCCCCTAGTCACAGATTTACAAGCGTCACGTAATATTTGGCAGCGTTCTCTTGAAACTTTTATTTTGAAACTGAAACACGCCGAAAAGCGGAAGCAGGCTTCTGCACACCTGAGGTGCACGCGCTGCTTACACCCCCTCTGTCGGGCATACGCAGCAGAGCGTGCGCGCCAGAGGTGGCTGACTTGAGCAGAAAGCGCAGAACCAGCAAGAAAGGAAAAGACAGAAACAGACAGAGTTAACCTGAGCTTGAAATTAACCAAGAGTCAGCAGAGCGACTTTTCACAGGGGGAACAGGACCTGTTGATTTTTCTAACTGATGGCTACACACAGCTCTGCTGGACAGCTAATTACCGCTGTTCGGTTTAATATTTGATTTTAAACAGTGTTTGAAGCTAAGACAAATGCAGATCATATATTTTCATACAGTGATGTTCCAGTCGGGTTAATGTTTGTGTGTCCTACCTGTAAAGACTGCAGGTTACTGGAGCGTGTCTGCAAATGTGAAGCCCCCCTTCAGTCTAATATTGACACCGTTATGCCGTCTGCACTTCCCGCTACCTACTCTTGAAAACGATGTGCGCATCTACTTCACTATTTACGGTTCAACATGTTTCCTGTTGCTCTGAGGTGCATCTAACAAACAAACAAATCATTTACCACTAATAATAACAATTTTACTTTATTAATATAAACACATATATAGCAAAGGTCTTATTCAAATTTATGCAGCCTAGGATAAAAGTTGGTCTTTTTTGATATAGGATGTTTGGAAATTATTTTATTGTTATGATTTTTGCATTTTGTTATTTAATTGATTGCAAAAAAGAAAACAAGTTTATGTAAACAAGTGGAAATTAATCCTCCTGAGAATAAGCCTTTTAAATAACCTTGGTGGGTTTTTTGGTTGTTCAAGAGTTGAACCATACATAGTATCACAGGTGGCTGACTGCAGTTAGATAATAGCTGTCACAAAAAAATATTATCTTCATACACATCACAGCTGTGTAAGCACTGATATTGATAATAGATGGGACCACAAAGAGACAACATCTTTTGCTAAATGTAATTATTATATTAGAAAATTATAAAACTTGTGATTCAAATTTTTCCAAATGAGAACATGTACCTTTTTTTGCTTTACTGATCAGTGGTTGGTTGGTTAACCTGCAGGTGTTCAGGCACGAGTCCGTCGTCTGGAAGAGCAGGTGGTGAAGATGTCTTCAGTGACTGAAATGCCCTGAAGGTGGAGTTAAAGTTAAACTTTATTTGAACATAAATCAGTAAAGACAGGCCTCCATCCTGACATGCAGTAATTGCATTACTTATGTATGATATGCATGCTCACAGAACCCAGATGATGCCAGCATGTTTTGAAGCCAATGTCTGGATAGTGAATGTGAGAATAAGTGTGGCAGGAGAGTGATTTCGCTCTCTTTCTTGGAAGTATACAAAAGCCTGTTGTTTATAAAAAGTTAATAAACAAACAACAAGTTCTTACCGAATGAGAAGTGAAGCCTGGAGATGAGCAGAGTTCAAGTCAAGTACAGTTCAGACACGCTGTTATTAAATTCTACCTGAGCAGGTTATAGTTCACCTCAGTAACAGAAGAACAAATAACACTTGGCTCTGAGGGCTTCAGTTTTTATACATTGCTGCAGCACCACCTTAAGCAATCATTTCCATCAATACCTACATCACTAGCCCACCAGTTCTAAGAAACGTCTCTGTTTGTGGTTCAGAACCTAATGTGACACCAGTGACCACAACAGCATGCAGCTGCAGGTTGTCATTCACAGCTGGCTTTACAATAGAAGAGAATAAAGAGGCATTTTTCTGTAAAACTTTTCTGTAAAATATTACTTTTAAATAAATAAATAAAATGTGTCTAAAAATAAACTAAGGTAAACACCCAGAATAATGAATTTAAAAAAAACTGCACTTGGCTTAGTTTTTGTTAACTCGGTGTAATATGTCATGTGTTGTTCAGCTGAACTCTTCTTCCACACAACACGACCCCTGTGAGTGCCGCCTGCTCCAATCAGAGACAAGGTAAAATGTAGCACTATTAAAACAATGTGATTAATGCTGCATAAAAGTGAGCATTTAGCACAATAGCACAATTAGAGCCCTGAAACCTCAAATTGGATATGTTCAAACATCAAAGCTTACTCAAAAGAGAGATGGAATCACTTTAGTTTGTCTCCAGATCTGTTCTTCCTGTCGTCCCCATTTACCAATATTTGCTGAGTCATCACAGAACTTTTGCAGGAATCATTTAGCAAAGTTGTAGGAGACGTCTGCTGTGTATATTATGAATAGAAATGGAGTCAGGACTGTTCCCTGTGGGGTGCCTATACTGCAGACTACCCATTCAGACACATAATTCCTTATGTACTGAGGGTGGTTGGTAAGACAGTCCAGGATCCATGTGGTGATGGTCCACACCTGTGTAATCAGGCCTGTCCTTCAGGATTGTCGGTATAATCGTGTTAAAAGCACTGGAGAAATCAAAGCACATGATTCTCACAGTGCTCCACACACTTTCCAGGTGAGCGAGGGATTGGTGTAGGAGCTGGATGACAGCATCATCTACCGTAATGTTGGGGTAGTAGGTGAACTGGAAGGGGTTCAGCAGTGAGCTCACCTGGGGCCGAAGATCAGCAAGGACCAGCTCTCCAGGTTCTCCATCAGGTGTGATGTCAGAGCCTCCAGCCTGTAGCTGTTGTTCATTCACATCTGCCTAATTGATCATTTATCCTCAGCACACTTTTCAGTTCCCTTGCCTGAAACTGGACAACATGGAAAGTCTGAATTCAAACACAGGTTGCGGCTTGTGGCATTTTTTGACTCCATGCAGGATGAGTGACGGAGCGCTTCTCCCACTGAAAACGCTACGTCCAGGTGAACAGAATTAACTGTTTGGCACAGGTCCCCCAAATGTTTTGCTCTGCTCTGAATTCACAGATCATGTCTGTTTTACTTGTGAGCTATAAGGTATAAAATTCTCTTGTGTATATATTTGTCTTCACAGATGTACAGCAGAGCTTTTTGTGAGAGTGAAATAAAAAATAAAATAGTAAAACCACCAGAATAAACACAATAAACCACCTTTCAGTTCAACTTTTGCTGTCTCAACAATGTTCTCATTTATATTTTTTGCTGTTTAACTTACCAAATATTTCCAGTAAGACATTCGATCAGGTCTTTTAAAACTTCCTATTAACCAAACAGCATTCTCAAGCTGCTGCTGCACTGTTAAGAAAATCCTAACTTAATCCTCATAGCACAGTCACAAGAAAACAAACAAACATACAGTCATGTGGAAAAGAGTGTTTTCATAAAAATATAGCGTACTAGTAAAAACTAAGAACACTGATTTAGTAACTTATAGAGCTACCTTTGGCAGCAATAATGTTACCAAATTGTTTCTGTATGACTATCAGTCTGTCACAAGGTTGCTCAGGATATTTGAATCACTCTTCTTTACATGGCTTCTTCAGATCATTGAGGTTTGTGGTATTAGTTTATGTTCAGCTCTCTCAAGTTCCCAGCACTGAATTTTAGGTTGAGGTCTGGACTGTGACCGGGCCATTGCAAAACCTTGATTCTTGTCTTTTTTAGCCATTCTGTTGCAGCTCTGCTGATGTGCTTGGGAACTTTGCCCTGCTGCTTGACCCAAACTCACTTTTGACTCTACAGTACTTGGTATACAGGGGAGTTCAGTGAAAATTCGATGGTGCAAGGGGCCCAGGTTCTGTAGCTGCAAAACAAGCTCAAATCATCACCCCTTCACCACTGTGCTGACAGCTTGTATGAGGTGTTTGTGCTGGTATGCTTTGCAACTTTGCTACCAAACTTGCAGCCATGCTGTCATGCTCTTTTTAGAGAGCAGAGACTTTCTCCTTGCAACCCTCCCAAGAAGTCCACACTTATTCAACCTTTTTCTAATTGTACTGTCATGGACTTTAACATTTAACATGCTAACTGAGGCCTGTAGAGTCTGAGATGTAACCTTGGATTTTTGAGCTTTTTCTGACCATTGCACAGTTTGACCCTGGGGTGAATTTTCTAGGACGTCCATCTCTAGAAAGATTATGATACTGTGTTAACTGCCAATTATGCTTTCGTATAGGTGCTCACACTTGCTGGTAAACCAAGAATCAAGTGCAGTTGATTAGCAGCATCTGGCTGCTATTTATCTTTTTCATTTGTATTGAAGCATTAAAGGTGCTTTCTGAACAACATGAGTTGTGTGAAGCAATAAATGGTGAGCATATTACCCTCTATAGTCTACAGACAAACTAGAGCATCCAAATCACGTGATCAATTTAAGTTGACATCGAACCCTCACTGAGTCTCGTTTCAGTTTGGGTCAGAAAGACTTCAAACTACATACCAGTTTTTAGAATCACCTTTAGTGCTAGAAGAAACGGTAAAAACTGCATCTTCTAAGGATGTAACGAAAACAAAATGCAAGTAAAACGTGATTTCCATTTCGTATTTGGGGAAAATGCAGCATGACAGCCAATCGCAAAATTATATGGCTGCTGAAGAAAAGGAGAAGTTGTTAAAGTGAAGGCCAAACAACGACATCAACAGCGAGTTTTGAGATTCGAGAGATTTGTGGCATTTTTGGAGTGTGTAGTCTAGCCTTTTATGTTTTTTTGTTTGTGTTTTTTGAGTGTCAAAAACGCAGTCAAATTCAAATAATAACTGTATATTCTCATTTGTGCTGGTGTGCTGAAAATAATGATACCAAACAAGGAAAAATAAGCAGTTTGTAAAAGTGAAATATATAAAGGTAAACTCGAAAGGTGTCAAAAACGGCCATTTATAGGTTTGACTTCAGAGTTTTACATTACACAAAGATTGCATTATAACATATTATAACATATGTTGTTAGTGTGATAACATCTGCATTGCATTCATAGAAGTTTCTTCTGCTCTCAGAACAGATTCAGTTGTTCACAGTTTTGGCACACGGTGCATTACCAGGCTGCAAACACTCATAAGGTGCTGAGTTGTGGTCATGAAAAGAACAAAGTGCTTAACGATAATTCTGTGATGCAGTGTCATCAGACGGTTGACAAACCCTCAGTCTAGCCACAGTGTGACAGCACGGCTTCACGGAAAGTCATGTTTTGAATTACTTCTCATGCAGTGTTTTCTGCTCTTTATTTCATGTTCATTTACTTGACCAAGTCTCTGATGTGTAAATCAAATCCATGTGAATGTCATCAGAACATATTTTATAATGAAAATTGTTTTCTTTTACTAATAAGTTGAGGATTTGGCATAACATTGAATATAGAAGTTTTCCATCTGTGAAGATCGGTTTCTATGTTGGATTGTAAACTCACTTTAGTAGTCCTCCTCCTCCATTATTCCATCCATTTTGTGCAGTTGATCAGTACCACTGGCACCAAATCAGCCCCGGAGCATGATCCTACCACCACCAGGCTTAACATCTGGTACACGGTTCTTAGATTTCAAAGGATCACCTTTGATGCACCAAACATACTGTTGTCATTATATAGCTCAGTCATAGTCTAGTCTGCCCATAAAGCTGTCTTTCCAGAAGCAAATGGCTTTTTTGTGGTTGGGATCCTCTCAGTTCACAGTAATAACAAATTCCCTCTGATCTAAGGGGAACTCTTTGGGTCTTCTTCCAGTCCTTGGCAAAGTGGTAACACATTCAAACAACTTGTAATTACAAACGATTGTTTGAAACAAATCTGTAAGTGTATAACAATGGCTTAAAATGGTTTACAGTGAGTTCCTTGGACTTTTCCGTTGCTCTAAATATTGGTCAATCCAACAAGTGGTTTTAAGCTAATCCTTTTTATGCTGCAAAGAGAAACTAACACTTGTCATGATCACTAATAAGAAGTTAATAGGGCTTGTTGAGTTAAATGGTAAATGGCCTGCATTTGTATAGCGCTTTACTTAGTCCCTAAGGACCCCAAAGCGCTTTACACTACATTCAGTCATTCACCCATTCACACACACATTCACACACTGGTGATGGCAAGCTACATTGTAGCCACAGCTGCCCTGGGGCGCACTGACAGAACATTGCAGAACCTTCAGCACCTCGTATGAAAAGATTTGGCTGTGTGTATGCTTTTAGCACTGTGTGGATTTGAGAAAATCTAAAATAAATTGAAATTTGTTTTTAGAAGTTGTTTTATAAATTTCAGTGGTATATTATGCATGCAATAGGACATCTATTTAGATTTACATCTTCCACAGAAAAAACTGCACATTACTGAAACTTTGTATACTGGACTTTGTTGTTGTCCCACACAGGTTCAATTTCGAGTGGTAGATGGCTCAGTGCTCAGTCAACCAAGATTTTATGATAGTGGGCACAATGAGAAAGCTAAGCTGCTTGTAAACAGTACTTTTATGCACTCTTTTTCCATTTGGATAAGAAAGAAATAACCAGGAAACAAAGGCAAACAAATAATCTGTGCCTTTATCCCAGATTCACATTACAGGAACAGCTGCTCAATGACCACTGTAGTCTTTGCTTACTGCACTTTTATCCAGATCTATGCAAAGTGATCCACTACACCTACATTTACATTTAAATCATTTTATGAGCACTGAAGCCATTTTAATCTGAGCTTCTACTCAAATACAATCAGTAAAGAAAAACACAGAGTCTGTGACGTTTGTTTTGAAGGAAAAGAAATTCCCTGCAAATGTGTGAGACTATTCAGAAAACAGTAATTTTGTTTTATAGGTGAGACACTTGGCCTCTTTTTTTCCTTGTTCTACGTTTGTCTTTTGTCCGATTACTCTGGAACACAAGATGGAAAACTGATATTCTCATGTTAAAAAGATAGAAAAAGGATTTTATCATCCATAAATGTTAACTTCTCGTGCCTCTAAGCACAAACAGGAGCAGCAGCGCCCTCTGCAGTTTGTGTGTAGAAGAGCAAAAGCTTACAGCACCTGGTATTCCCAGGCGGTCTCCCATCCAAGTACTGACCAGGCCCGACCCTGCTTAGCTTCCGAGATCAGACGAGATCGGGCGTGTTCAGGGTGGTATGGCCGTAAGCGAGAACATAAATACACAAAAGACCTTTTATCGGTGGCAAATGTCACACAGTTTGATCTATATTATTGTGCTAAACTTCAATGTTACAGCGAAAACATGCAAACCTTCGTTATTAACTGCAGCTTCAAAATTTAGCTACAAAAATGCTTTCCCCACAGCAACATGACGATAAGAACACATGTTCGTTGATTACAGCACAGTGTGAAAGTGACAGAGAGCACACAGTGTGTTAGGACGATTTGAAAGTCCAACATTTTTGTCGTTTGGACATTTTAACTTAAATATAGAGAACAAAAACGTAAGCGCGTCTGTGTCCTTACAGCATGGATAAAAAGGCCGTTTGCGAGCTGTCCTTTCGCTTACGGCCATACCACCCTGAACACGCCCGATCTCGTCTGATCTCGGAAGCTAAGCAGGGTCGGGCCTGGTCAGTACTTGGATGGGAGACCGCCTGGGAATACCAGGTGCTGTAAGCTTTTGCACTTCGACACACAAACTGCAGAGGGCGCTGCTCTTTAGGAAAAAACTTCATGACCTCTCTCCTAATTTTTTGCATGTGTACAGTTAAAAAATTAAAACAACAATCATCTCTGCAGCTTATTGGAGACACTCTCGTGATTCTGTTGTAGAGCAGAGCTTCAGCTCAGTGTGACTTCATGAGTCTGAAAGCTCCAGGATGACAAAAATACACCAACATCATTCCTCACTTTACTTTCTGGACAAAGATGAGGTTACACAAGAAAAGCTGCTGATATGTGAAGATTTATACTCCAATTATATTCTTGTATTTGTATCTTGCTAATAATAAATAATAATAAGAGCTGTTGCACACGTTCTTCTCTCTGCCAAAGCAACACTGTCCTGTTAATAGGATTTATTTTATTCATATATAACTTTGTAAAAAGCATTTTAATGCTGTGAGTAATGACTTTACTGCTGGGCGACGTGTCTGTTACGCCGCTCAGTTCTGTCGGACCAGGATGGCCGAGTGGTGAAGGCGTTGGACTTAAGATCCAATGGACATTTGACCACGTGGGTTCAAACCCCACTCCTGGTAGAGATAATAAACCTGTAGCCAGCGTACAAATGATCCACAGGTAGGAGACGGTACTTGATTTCTTAGGAGTGACAAAGACTTTTGGATGTGCTGAAAATTCATGTGAATGTGTCCTGTTGAAAACAAAAATGGCAGTGGTGTGGAAGATGATCCAATCCAACATTATATATAAAGCACTTTAAAGTACCCAGCGCAGGACCAAAGTGCTGTACAGTAAATAAGTTAAAAACAAACAGTAGAATAAAACAAAACAGAATAAAATAAAACACATAATACGTACAAATTAAAACAGCCGTATATTAAAAAAACAAGATAGAACAGCATATAATCAACTAAAACAACTAACATAAAACTAAACTAAAACTAACATCTTACAAGGTGTCAAAGGTCAGGGTGAAGAGATGGGTTTTCAGAAGTGATTTAAAAACAGGTTTTTAGTCCAGAGGCTTGTTTTTTAATGTCGGGTGCTTGGTCTCCAAGTGACGAAGCAGTTTTGAAGGCTTCATTGCCTCATTGGAGAGCCGGTCTCCGCATATATTATGCAGAGCGGGCTTGGTGCATGGGAATCACTTGTCGCAATATATCCATATTTCAAGTAGGTCTTTTGGTATTGTCTGTTAATTGCAGCTTTCTTTTTCTTAGTGGTTGTCATAGACTCTTCTTTTGTCTCCTCACTGGGCCCTTTTCCCTTTGCAAAGAAACCCTCCAAAGACATCTGTTTTTTACTCATTTTGCTAGCTTGTGGGTTTAAAGAATATTACCAAACATTATTGGAGCAAAATAGAAGTAACACACAAGAAACATGGAGGATATTAAATAGCATAATCAAAAAGGGCTCAAAAAATAAGAATTATCCAGACTATTTTAAAAAAGATAAAGATATTGTGCTTGATAAAACTAAAGACATTGTAAATGAATTTAATGATTTCTTTGTAAATGTTGGCTTTAATTTAGCAAAAGAAATTCCAGAGTCAAGAAATAATAATGACCTAAATAAACATATTACTCAGAATGTGTCCTCCATGTTTATTGGTGCTGTAACTCATAGAGAAATAATTAACATTGTGAAGACATTCAAAAATAAAAAGTCCACTGACTGTTTTGGTATTGACATGATGTTAGTTAAAAGTATTATAGAATATATAGTGCAACCTTTCGCATACATTTGTAATCTGTCCTTTCGAACTGGTGTGTTTCCCTCACAAATGAAAATAGCAAAAGTTATTCCAATCCATAAAAACGGAGAGAGATGTCAGTTTACCAATTACAGGCCAATATCACTACTCCCACAGTTCTCAAAAATTTTAGAAAAGTTATTTGTTAATAGACTTGATAAATATATAGAGAAGCATAATCTCCTAAGTGATAACCAATATGGCTTTAGAGTGAAAAGGTCCACTTCGATGGCAGTGATGGAACTTGTAGAAGGGATATCTAATGCAATAGATAATAAGGAATATACCGTTGGTGTTTTTATAGACTTAAAAAAGGTGTTTGATACAATTGATCATTCTATATTAATGAATAAACTAGAGAGATATGGCATAAGAGGGATAGCATATAAGTGGATGAAAAGTTACCTGGATGACAGATATCAATATGTTGAAATCAATAATGTAAAATCTAATCAGTTGAAGGTAACTTGTGGTGTTCCTCAGGGCTCTGTGCTGGGCCCTAAATTATTCATATTATATATAAATGACATATGTAGTGTTTCCAAACTGTTAAAATGTGTATTGTTTGCTGATGATACCACTCTGTATTGCTCAGGTAAAGACCTAGAACAGCTTCTGACTACAGTGGAAAAGGAGTTAAATATATTAAAAAACTGGTTTGATGTAAATAAGTTATCATTAAATATAAAGAAAACAAAATTGATTATTTTTGGCACTAGACAAATGAAAAATGTATCTAAAATCAGGGTTAATGGAATTGAAATTGAAAGAGTGTTCGAAAATAAATTTCTTGGAGTGCTAATTGATGATAAGCTGAGCTGGAAGTCTCATATAAATCATGTGACAACAAAAATGTCAAAGACCATTGCTATTCTCTACAAAACAAAGCATGTCCTGAACAAAAAATCATTATACACACTTTATTGTTCTCTGTTGCTTCCATATATGACTTATTGTCTGGAGATATGGGGTAATGCATATAAAACAAATACTCTTCCTATTTTCAAGTTACAAAAAAGAGCTATAAGAATTATAAATCAATCAAACTATATAGAACCAACTAACATTTTGTTTATTAATCTGAATACCCTAAAATTTTATGATTTAGTCGAATATAAAATGGCACAGATAATGTATAAAGCACAAAATAACTTGCTTTGCCGCAGTATTCAGAAGCTGTTTAAAGTCAGAGAGAGTCAATATGACTTAAGGGGAACAGATGTCTTTAAAACAAACAAGATAAGGACAAACATAAAGCAAAGATGTGTTTCTGTTAGAGGAGTTAACCTGTGGAATAGTTATGACAATGATTTGAAAAGGTGTAGTTCATTTTCCTTGTTTAAAAACATGTTTAAAAATAGAGTATTAGAAAAATATATTAATCAAGAATGAAAAGAGCAAAAATAATAATTCTGAAACTCTTGATTGTTTTGCTTTGATGTAATTATCTAAGGTGGAAAAAATTTTTTGTTTGTTTGTTTGTTTTTGCTTTGCTTTCTTTTATTCTTTGCTTCGAGCCCTGTGTACAGGAGCTGCATGCAAAAGATTTTTTGTTAAAAGGGTTGGCATAATAAGCAAATGCTTCAGCCAATACCCTTTGATTAGCCTTGTCTCATGATTTTTTTGCTTTTTGGTAATCTTTATTTTGTATTCTGTATGCTAATCAATAAAAATCAATCAATCAATCAAATATTAGCTAATGTATCTTGACATGCGTCAAGAGTCAGTCATAGACTGAAGTAACTGAGAGAATTCAGTCTTTTTCAAAATAAAACACTGTTCAGAGTCGGATAATAAATAAAACGGAAATAATGTAAGTTATTTATTTTCTCTGTGCGGTACGAGCCTCAACTCTCGCGGCCCGGTACCGGTCCGTGGCCCGGGGGTTGGGGACCGCTGCTATAGACTACAGTGTACGCTCTACACCTACTTACTGGTTTTTGTTGCACCAGTCTGCATCTCCCAATTACTTTGTGTGTTTCGCTTACAGCTCCGCACCACCCAGGCGGCAAAAAATGTGCATGTTCTTTGTGATCTCGTGACCAATGCCCTCTGCCGTCAAAGTCGAGAATTAGTTAATGGGCATCATGTGACTGATGGAAGCCAGATCCTTTTATTTAGCAAAATTGGGATTAATAGTTAAATGTTATTGTTGAGGGGCACAGACAGCACATGTGAATAAGAACTTGTCAGCTTGTGAGTCCTGTGACTGGTGATGCTCCAAATGTTAAAAAATAAATATATAAAAACCAACAAACACCAAAAAGTGACATTTATTATATGCTTATTCTGTGATCAGATAAAAATATTTTATTAGAAGCAAGCTGGATCTAAGAGATTATTTCTACACAGCATCCTACAGTCAGTACAATTAATATGTCAGTATTGGTGGGATGAATATAAAATTCCCTAATCAGAAGGAAATAATAGTTTTATATTATTTCATGCAACGTGTGAAGAAATAGAGGTTGATCACATGTTAAAAAAATGTATATGCTTATTGATAAGACAGACTCAAATAAAAACTTATAATGAAGAAGACCTTTTCCAGTGACATTTAGTCAGAGCTGATGATAAATGTTGATCTTTTGTTATCTCAGAAATGTATATTTGTGGGTACAGAAGTAGAGTGCATGGGGATTTTTCCTATAGTTGCATTATTGGATTCAAAGGTCATTTCATCACCATAATAGTGCACAGGTAACTTTTCACATTTTCCTTCACATTTTTTTTCACATTTGACCACAACTGTTCTGTTAGTGAGAAGTGTGCCATTATACCGACAGTTGGGTTTCCTGGCTCCATTGTTCATTAGGTCACATCTAACAATACGAAACTTTGCTTTACTCTTTGTCTTGTTCGTCTGATCATATCTTCCTTGACCATTACAAATGGCTTTGACCTGTTTGTAATCACTAAGGATGAATGTGTTAGCTTTCTTACATTTGTTTCCATCAACGTATATCTTCTTTTTTTTAATTTCTGTATCACATTTTTTCACGCTCATCTTGGCATCTACATGCTGTCGTCTAAACTTTTCATAATTTGTTTCATTCAGCCGCTTCTCAATTGGGTTGGGTTGAAGATTGGCTGGTTTTGAGAGTCCAGTAGCAAAGGGCAGCACAAGCAGCAAACAGGTAAACATGATCCTCATTGTTTCCTGGAGAAAGACAAAAATAGAACATTTTCCAGATTAAGAATTTAATGCAACAAAAGTGTCATCACTGTAGTGGCAGAAGTAAGTATTTGATCCCCTGCTGAATTTGTAAATTTGTTCCCTTATAAAGAAATAAACAGTCTCTTATTTTTGTGGATGTTTTATTTTACTGGAGAGAGACAAGAACATCAACCAAAATCCAGAAAAAAAACACATTACATGATTTCTTTTCATTGATTTGCATATAATTGAGTGAAGTAAGTTTTTGATCCTCGACAACCCAACAAGAGTTCTGGTTCCCACAGACTGGATTACAGTCAATCAACCAGTCCATTACAGATACTCCCAATCTCAGTTTATTATGTGTATAAAGCACACCTGTCCACAGTACCAAATTCTTCCATTCCAGTTCCATCTCCACCACCATGGGCAAGATTGAAGAGGTGTAAAAGGATTGGTTACTGAGGTCTACTGGGGAAAGGGACCTCAGGGACAAGAAAAGTCTGCAGTCTTGTGCCATCATGGTCAAGACCAAAGACCTCTTATCTTGCTCCATGTAATATCTTGCCTCATGGGGTGAGGATAATCATGAGAAAGATGTTGGATCAACCCAAAACTACAGGCCAGTCTTAAGTTTGCCAGTAAACATCTAAATGATTGAGAGAAGGTTTGGGGGAAAATGCTGTGGTCATTTGAAATCAAAAGCTCTGTGGCATTAACTGAGCCCACTGTGTTTGGAGGAAGAGAAATGCTGAGTGTAACCCACAGAACACCATCCCCACTGTCAAGCACAGAAGTGGAAACATTATACTGTGGGGCTGTTTTTGTGCCAAGGATACAAGACGACTTCACCACATTGAGGCGGCCAGTGGATGGAGCCATGTACTGCAAAATCTTGGACGAGAACCACTTTCCCTCAGGCAGACGACTGAAGATGTGTCGTCGATGGGTCTTCCAGCATGATAATGGCCTAAAACATACCACTGATGGAACAAAGGTGTGGCTAAAGAAGAAGCACAAGGACATGGAGTGGGGCTAAGGCAGTCTCCAAACCTCAGTCCTGAAGAAAATCTGTGGAGGGAGCTGAAGCTTAAAGTTACCAAACAGCAGCAAAGAAATCTAAAGGATTTAGAGCACAGGTGTCGAACTCCAGGCCTCAAGGGCCGGTGTCCTGCAGGTTTTAGATGTGTCCTTGATCCAACACAGCTGATTTAAATGGCTAAATTACCTCCTCAACATGTCTTGAAGTTCTCCAGAAGCCTGGTAATGAACTAATCATTTGATTCAGGTGTGTTGACCCAGGGTGATATCTAAAACCTGCAGGACGCCGGCCCTCGAGGCCTGGAGTTCGACAGCCCCGATTTAGAGAGTTTGTGTAAAGAGGGGTGGAAAAAAATCCCTCCTGAGATGTGAGCAAACCCGGTGACCAACTACAAGAAACATATTACCGCTGTACTAGGCAATAAGGGTTTCTCCACCAAGTACTAAGTTGTGTTTGAGATCAAATACTTATTACACTCAGTGACATATAAGTCAATTCATTTATTTTAGCAAATTCATTTTTTATTCAATTTTGGTTGATATTCTGTCTCATTACATCAAAATGGAAATACTTAAAAAAATTAGAGACTGATCCTTTTATATAAGTGAACAAACTTACAAATTCAGCAGGGGATCAAATGATTATTTCCCCCCAGATAGTAGCTTCTTTTTATGACCATCTTTTTTCTTTTTTCTCTTTTTGAAAAGCTGCTGACCAACAAAGTTTTATTCATAGATGTTTTTTGCATTAGATAAATTTGCAAACTGAACTCCACGCTTCCAGAATCTCTCAGTTTGTTTGGCAGAGCTTACTTTTCATTTTAATTACTTGTTGTTTCTTTATTGACTTATATAGAAACCCACAGAAGTTTGTTTAACTTATGTAACAAAAGAATAAAGCAACTAAATTTAAGTAAAAGGATCATTTTAGGATTTTTGATCTATTCTTTACAGAATTTTTCCAAAACATTTTCAAACATTCAGATTTGTCTTTTATTTTCTTGTCGAAACCTCATAAATGGTGAACTAAAAACCCTGGAATATGGTTTGAAACGTTGACATTTTAGTCTGAAAAGGAGCATGTTTCGCTTTCTGGCAGCGTTTATTTTGAAATTGCAACACTAATCAGTGCTTCTCCGCACCTGTGGAGCACGCGCTGAGCAGACCGCGTCGGGCATGCGCTGCAGAGCATGCGCACCAGAGGAGGGGGCTGACTTGAGCAGAAAGCGCGGAGAGACAAGTCGAAAAGAAAAGACGGAAGAGCGCTGATGAGGAAAAGCAGAAAGACTTTAACTGAGCTTGAAATGAAACAAGAGCCAGCGAATCTCTGCTGGACAGGTAATTACCGCTGTTTGGTTTAATATTGTATTTTAAACAGTGTAACTACGAAGCGAACACAAATACAGATCATATATTTTCATACAGTTATGTTCCAGGTTGATGTTTGTGTGTCCTCACCGTAAAGACTGCAGGTTATTGGAGAGTGCCTGAAAGGAAAATATGTCTGTGAAGCACCTTTTTTAGTTCCAATATTAACTTCGGCCCCGTTATCTACTCTTGAAAATGATTTGCGCGTCTACGTCGCCATTTACGGTTCAATTTTTTGCCGTAAGTAAGGAATTTCTGGTGCTCTGAGGTGCATCTAGTAAACGCCAAGTATCATTTAAAAAATAATAATTAAAGTAAATTAAACTAACTAAAAACATATGTCATTACTTTCTTATTCCTTTTAATGATGACTTTTAAATCATTAAATGATAAAATAAAAAAATCAATATCAATATAACAGCTTCCAAAAATTCAAAATCAAAACCAGTCTAATTTTTACTTTGATAAGTTTCAAAATATTTACTAGAGAGGCACTGGAGGACATATTGAACAATAATATTGTGTAATTTTTAAAAGTATTACTTGATTTTTTAAAACAGGAAATTGTAATCATTTACATACATATGGTAGCATGTAGATATTATGAAGGGGCTGCTTTACCTAATAATTAAAAAAAAAAGTTACATTCACAAGATGAAACTTGACTTTTTTCACAAAGACACAAATAATATTGTGGAGTTTGCTGGTATAATCTTAGAAATATTTGAATATACCTGCATAGCAGTTCATATGACATAAGTGTTTATGTAAAGAAGTGGAAATTAACAACAAGTCATTTAAATAAATTTGATGATTTTTTTAGTCTCAGACGATGAGTTTTTGAGGTGTATCTAAATGCAACTTCTCTACTTGCATCCACACATTAAACCTTACAGAGGGAAACGGTCATTACACGCAGTCATGACAACATTCTTACTAAATGTAATTATTACATTAGAAAGTTATGAAACTTTTAAGCAAACTTTTCCAACTGAGGACACTTACCTTATTTTTTGCTTTACTGATCAGTGGTTGGTTGATTAACCTGCAGGAGTTCAGGCACTAGTCAGTCGTCTGGAACACCAGGTGGTGAAGATGTCTTCAGTAAATGAAATGCTCTAAAGGGGGAATTAAAATTGAACATTATTTGAACATAAATAAAAAAAAGATAGGTCTCTGCCTGTGCATGCACATTTCTTATGCACGATATACATGCTCACAGAACCCAGATGATGCATGTTTTGAAGCCCATATCTGGATAGTGAATGTGAGTAGAAGTGTGGCAGGAGATCGAGTTATTGAAAATAAGCCTGTTGTCTATAAAAGATTTTAAATATACAAATAAAAAGTTCTTACCAAACGAGGAGTCAAGATGAGCAGAGACCAGGTCTAGTGCAGCTCAGCTGTTATTAAATTCTACCTGAGCAGGTTGGAGCTCATTTGTGTCACAGAGCAACAAAAAGCACTTTGGGGGCTTCAGTTTTTAAACATTTCAGTAGCCCCACCTTAAATAATCACTAGCATCAGTGTCTACATCACTAGCCCACTAGTTCCAAGAAACTTTATCACTGCTCTGTTTGTGGTTCAGAACATGCTGCAAACATGATGTGAGGCCCAGTGACCACAGGTGCAGATGCAGGTTGTCTTTCATAGCTCACGTTACAACAATTGCAGCTATTTTTTTCAATTCAATAAACCACATGTATCAAAAATAAGTAAATTAATAAAATATTGATATTTGTGTAAAAAGTACAGAAACTGCATTTTGGCTTAGTTTTTGTTAAGTAAATAATGGTACTGTGTAATATGTCATGTGTTGTTATTCAGCTGATGTTGTATATGCCTAATTTTAACGTGTGTACTAAGACTGCATTGTAGAGTCTGACAGCAGCTGGAAGATAAGACCTCTGAAATTTCTCCTCGCACCTTTCTGCCAGCCTTTGCAATCAGAATTGTGATCTGAATGCACTGTGGCGTCCGACACATTTTGCTTTTGCAAAACAGTGTGGTGGCAGATTTCTTTTCTGATGTATTATTTAAATCATATGTGATATTTTATGTGATTTATTTTTATTTATTTTTTTTTTAAATCATATGTGGTATTTTAATCATATTACATTGGTAGTAAGTAAGATCACTTTCTCACTTAGTTGTATGCATGTGCATTACAAATGGGCCTTATGCTCTGTCACACATATATGCGCACACAGTGAGGCCATTGTAAGTTCATAGATGTTAAACAGATAGTGAGACTCCTTCTGCTTATCAGGGATCTAAATCTTTAGGTGACGGCCAAGCAGAAAACAAACTGTGAGGGAGAAGGGTTTCAGGATGGGGCTGATGGTATAGCCCCCCTGTGAGTTTGGCCAACATGTAAGAGTTGTGGAATGTTCTTTGTTTAAGAGTGTCTGTGTATATAAGATATGAGGGCGGTGGCCATTAGCAGAGATGATCCTAGTGTTTGGCTGGGATGTTTCTCTCCACATTGCAATGTGTTTATTAAACCCATTTCAAGTCAAGCTCACTGGGTGTGTTGCAGATTATTGTTAAAACTTCCATAACAACAGCGACATAGAATCTCTATAGGCTCTTCTTGTTCATGTGAATCTGTTATCTGTTTATGTATTCATTTCTATTTGTGTTATTTCAGGCAAGAGGAAAAAAAAGAAAAAAGTGGAGGTGAGGGTAGAATAAAAGGATTGAAAAATGCACAATGTATCGCCAACTGCTGCACCTGTAAGACAAAAACAAAAACAAACATGCATCTCCTAGAGGCCAACCATCCTGGTACAAGTCAAGAACTGAGTCCCAGGTGCCCAAGAACCACCTGGCATCCAGAAAGTGGGGAGAAGCGTCCAGCCAGGAGTGCTGACTGTGTCCAGGGCCAAGCCACAGCAAGCTCCACAAACACAAATTATTCGCTCACTCACTCTCACCCACCCATTAGTGACACACAGAAAACATAAAGACACAGTGGGAGCTGGTATGCAATAGCAATGACAGCTTAGCCACCATTTTTCCAGTCACTTCATACTTCTGCTGCCTCAACCATAACACAGGTCTACAAGATCAGTCTGTTCAGTTTTTTTTCTGTCCTCAGTGGAGCTCTTGCTGGCCCAGCAGAACACACCATAAAAGATGACTGATGTCACTCCAAAGTCATAGAAGGTCTTCAGGAACTCCAAAATAATTGAATCTATGTAGCAGATACAGCTGCTCTGTTATTTCTGGGACAGAGCAGCTTTCTTCTGTGTATATTGTGAATGGAGTCAGGACTCTTCCCTGTAAGTTGCCTATGCTGCAGAATACCCATTAAGACACATAATTGTGGGTCTTTATGTACTGTAGTTGCTAAGATAGTCCAGGATCCGTGTGGTGAGGTGATGGTCCACACCTGTGTAATCCACCTTGTCCTTCAGGATTGTGGGTATAATCGTGTTGAAAGCACTGGAGAAATCAAAGCACATGATTCTCACAGTGCTCCACACACTTTCCAGGTGAGCAAGGGATTGATGTAAGAGCTGGATGACAGCATCATCTACCCCAATGTTGGGCTGATAGGCAAACTGGACTGAGCTCACCTGGGGCCAAAGATGAGCAAGGACCAGCCATCCAGGGTCTCCATCAGGTGTGATGTCAGAGCCACCAGCCTGTAGCTGTTGTTCATTTACATCTGCCTAACTGATCATTTATCCTCAGCACACTTTGAAAAGTGTGTTTATGTTCCCTTGCCTGAAACTGGACAATATGTAAAATCTGAATTCAAACAAAGTTTGGGGAAACCTGCACTGAGCTGAGACAGAAAAAGTCACTTGGATGAGTGACGTAGCGTTCCTCCTACTGAAAACGCAACGTCCAGATGAACAAAATTAACTTTTCGGGACAGGTCCCCAGATGTTTTCTCCTCTCAGAATCCTCCTCTGCTCTGAATTCACAGATCATATCTGTTTTATCTTACATACAATCATGTGGAGAAGAGTGTTTTCATAGAAATCTATAGAGTACTCTGAAAAACTAAGCACAGTCCATGATTGAGTAGCTTGAATTTACTAGCTTTAGCAGCAGTAGTGTCACCAAATTGTTTCTGTATGACTCTGTCTGTCACACGGTTGTGCAGTACCTTTGGCTGATGTTTCTTTACATTGTTTGGTCAGTTCATTGAGGTTTGTGGTATTTGTTTATGTACAGCTCTCTCAAGCTCCCAGCACTTATTTTCAGGTTGAGGTCTGGACTGTGAACGGGCCATTACAACAACTTGATTCTTTTTTTCAGTCATTCTGTTGTAGCTTTGCTGATGTGCTTGGGATCATGACCCAAACTCACTTTTGACTCTACAGTACTTGGTATACAGGGGAGTTCATGGAAAACTCAATGACTGCAAGGGGCCCAGGTTCTGTAGCTGCAAAACAAGCTCAAATCATCACCCCTTCACCACTGTGCTGACAGCTTGTATGAGGTGTTTGTGCTGGTATGCTTTGCAACTTTGCTACCAAACTTGCAGCCATGCTGTCATGCTGTTTTTAGAGAGAAGAGACTTTCTCCTTGCAACCCTTCCAAACAAGCCACACTTATTCAACCATTTTCTAACTGAACTGTCATGTACTTTAACATTTAACATGCTAACTGAGGCCTGTAGAGTCTGACATGTGGCTCTTGGATTTTTGAGCTTTTTCTGACCATTGCACAGTTTAACCCTGGGGTGAATTTTCTAGGACGTCCATTCCTGGGAAGATTATGACATTGTCTTAACACACACCTGAATACTCCAGACCAGCAAACTGCCAAAACTTATGCTTTTCTAGAGGTGCTTACTGTTAGGTTGATTTTGGTAATAGTTGTCATTGTTGTACTTAAATTTGTAAACCTTGTCCTAAAACTGCATGTTTAGATATTTTTCTGTTCCTCCCCTGCATCTCGGTGGGGGATGCAATAGCTATAAGTGTTTAACTGCAGGCACATTCCATGTGAGGTTCTGTTTTCTTATTTAGAAAGGATGTTTACTTGCCATTTATGGCCTCACCTGTGCTTGTGTATGGTGGACCTTTAAAGGAATTGAGCCATATAGAGGGTTAGCGGAGATGACCCTTGTGATCAGCAGGAACACACACACACACACACACACACACACACACACACACACACACACACACACACACACACACACACACACACACACACACACACACACACACACACACACACACACACACACAAATGTCTGGTTTGCTATCCTGGTGGGGACATCCCATTGACATAATGGTTTCCCTAGCCCCTTACCCTAACCCTAACCATTAAAAATGAATGCCTAACCCTAACCCTTACCCTAAACCTAACCATAACCTAATTGTAACCCTGACACTAAAACCCCATTTTCAGTGTGAAAATTGCTTTCAACCCCGAGGGGACCTGGATTTTGGTCCCCACGGTGCAGAAAGTCCCCACCAGTATAGTAAATGTCAGATTTTGGTCCCCACCAGGATAGTACGAACCCGTACACACATACACACACACACACACACACACACACACACACACACACACACACACACACACACACTCTTAGATTTTATGGCACACTATATGGGTTTTACATTGTGTAACCAGTTTAAACCAGTTTGACCGTGTTTGTGTAACCCACAGTGGTCAATAAAAGGGCCTGCAAGGGGAGTCAGTTTGAAGTCGGCTGAACATCTTGCCGGACTTCCCTTGCGAGCAAGTGAGAACCGTACGGAGTGTCTTGCTTTTGTTCACAGTGACGAACCTCTGCGCCAGCGAGGTCTGACTTTAGACCTCACACTTACACTTGCTGGTGAGCAGTTATTCAAATGCAGTTGATTATCAGCATCTGGCTGCTACTTACCTTCTAATTTGCACTGACGCAATAAAGGTGCTTTCTGAATAACAGGAGCTGTCTGGTGTGATATTCATATTTAAAATGAATAATCAGAATCAGAATTACTTTAATAATCCCGAAGGAAATTATTTGGGTTACAGATTCTCCAAGACAATAATAGTGACAAACTAAACAAATTAAATAATACAATATATTACAAAGTTAACAAATATAGGAAATAGCACTGATATAAATGCAAATTCCTCAATTATAAATATCAAGAATAATACAGAGGTGGAATATATATGATTGACATTTAACAATAACCTTGAAACTTCCTGCTTAGATCTTTTTTTTCATTTTGTGAGATTTTAAGTGTTAATACAGTCAAAATGAAATAACTGTAAATTGTTATATGTGCTGTTGTGCTGGAAAGAATGACACCAAACAGGGCAAGATGAGCAGTTTTTTAAAGTGAAATATATGAAGGTAAACTTAAAAGTTGTCAAAAATGGCATTTTATAACCATTTATAACTTTGACTTCATAGTTTTACATTACACAAAGATTACATTATAACATATGTAGTTAGTGTGATAACATCTAGAGTTTTTGCAATTGTAGAAGTTTCTTCTGCTCTCAGAACAGATTCAGTTGTTCACAGTTTTGGCACACGGTGCATTACCAGACTGCAAACACTCATAAGGTGTTGAGTTGTGGTCATGAAAAGAACAAAGTGGTTAAAGACAAGTCTGTGATGCAGTGTCATCAGACTGTTGACAAACCCTCAGTCTAGCCACAGCGTGACAGCACGGCTTTGCTGAATTGCTTCTCATGCAGTGTTTTCTGCTCTTTATTTCACTCTACTTGAATATATTTACTTCAACAAGCCTCTGATGTGTAAATCAGATCCAACTGAATGTCATCAGAACATATAATGACATTTTTTTTCTTTTGGTAATAAATCAAGGATGAGGATTTGGAGTATAAATCTGAATATAAAAGTTATATATATAACAGTATATATCTATATTACATATAAAAGTTTTTCATCTCAGAGGGTCAGTTTCTGTGTTGGATTGTAAACTCACTTTAGTAGTTCTCCTCTTTCATTATTCCATCCATGATCACTGATGAGAAGTTAATAGGCATTAGCCATGTCAGTTTAAGACATTGTACAACCTCATATTAAAAGATTTGACTGTGTGGAGAAATCATTATTAGCCCCAAAATCACCATGAGATTGAAGCCCAAAAAAGTCATATGAAAATGACAGCATTACCTTCACCTTGATCCATGCTTGAAAACTGTTTGCTCTTTTCTTTGTAAATATGGGCTTCAGGTGGACACTGTGCGTTCTCCATGGTTGAGAAGTTACTCATTACTGTGCCCAGAAATCCCTCTTTTTGTAGAGTGCTACAGAGTGCTTAGATGTTTTTTTTTTAATATTCATAGAATTCTTAGAAGTTTTGTATTTCATGCAAATTTTGTTCTTATATTGTTTTTCTGCAGACAGCTTGTTGATGCTGCCTCATGTCAAAGTACCATCTGCTTTATTGGAATCCAGCAGAGGGCAGTGTTTTGCCGTCAACAGATGACTTTCTGAAGCTTCAACTGTGTCTTCAGATTGGATTGTGTTGTAATTTGTTGTCTGTGTGATACTAAAAATATAATGGGATTTTGAAGCTCTTCTGAATCTTCACCACGCGTTGCTCAAATGCTACTGATATAAACTCACAATATATCCAGATTGACTGGATATACACAGTCTGTGCTAAGATAATTACACACAGAAACAATATTATTACATCAGTCATGTATATTGGCAGTAAATGATAGGGAGGAGAAAGGAGGAAACAAAAGTCAATTACAAAATTAATGGGGCTGCTTTGAGCCATATCAACAGTAATAAGGATAAAGTTAAAGATATCAGGGGAAAAAATAACAGGCTGACAGCTGTGGTTCATCACTGAGGTTCTTTATGTGAAATAGGAAACAGGAGGAAGACTGATATTTACTGTATATCAGTCTTTGTCCTGTTTTGGAACCTAAAGTTAGGAAATAATAATGATGCTCCTTGACGTCCACAAGATGTCAGACACATGACATCACTGAGCTGAACCTCTGCTGGAAAATACAAGACAGACAAGTGGATACAGTAAGGTGATTTTCAATTTTTACACAAAAGCTAAACACATTCTTTTTAAGCGTTGTAATATGTATTTATGTATGTGTGTGTATGTGTGTATATATGTATATATATATACACACACATATATTTAATGCTGTTTTCCATGAGTGAGCAGCAGCGCCCTCTGCAGTTTGTGTGTAGAAGTTCAAAAAGAAAATTACAGCACCTGGTATTCCCAGGCGGTCTCCAAGTACTGACCAGGCCCGACCCTGCTTAGCTTCCAAGATCAGACAAAATCAGGCGTGTTCAGGATGGTATGGCCGTAAGCAAGACACGTGCCGCATAAAAGGTCTTTTATAGATGATGTAGAAACATTCATCATGGTCTTAGTCGACTGTTCTCTGTCACACTCCATAATAGTGTCCTGCACTAAATGACCAGCTACACTTTTTAACATTAATTTGATATGTTATAGATAAAAACATTAATTTATGATTATACAGCTACATTCTGCAGCAACACGCTTTTTACAAAGTAATATGTCAATAAAAACATAATGTGGCCTGCCATGTCATTTTGTGGCCCCTGATAGTGTGTGCCAGATTGTTTTAAAATAAGTTCACTGTATGCTGCTTAAAAGCGCATGCTGACTGTAAGCTACATCTCCCACAGTGTGTTTCGATTGATTGAACCCCAATGCCACTGGTACTGGGGCATGTACCTCCAGATCTGTAATTTAAATATAGACATGTGTGGTTTCCACAGAAATGTGATAATCTCAACTAAAAGCTCATAAAACCATTTCAACGACTACCAAAAAGCTAAAGCAGCAAATGATTAAAGAGCAGGAATGAGACTTTTGCGAGCAGCTAGAAACCATTAAACAATGGTAACAATGGTTGAGGCTGTTCCAAAATTTGAATGTGCGCGCGTTGAAGGCGCGGGTCTTGTTGAATTATTGAACATATTTTTTTTTTTAATCTGTAGAGGCACAAAAAATATACTTTTTTCTGCTTGAATATCGGCCTTGGGTAGCTCTGCTTGTCATTGCTGAGTCAGTTGTCTGTTTGTGCTACTTTTTTGAAGGAACAGTCGATTATTGGCAAGGGCTATATTGGCGACTGTCAAGCCTTTGAGTCGCCGAGCAGCTGAATAGGGGAATAATGTTGACGCGCCCGCTGTTCAAAACGTAAGTCAAAGTTCCAGGTTAAAAACTCCTTTATTTGTTATCAAATCCTTAAAATCCGTAGAAAAACAGTGATAAAAAAAACATTCTAAGCTTGAGCGGTCAGCAAAAGTCGACTTCCCCCATCACCCACTCATTCACAAAAATTCCCTCGGGCTGTGAACAGGTGATATAGCAATCACTATTACTATCACCGACACCACGTGACCCAAAGCTACGCCTATCCACAACATTCCGGCCCCTAATTATTACATTCTTACAGTAATAATTACACATCCGACACCATAACTCAAGACATACACTACATCACATCACAGACACCCAGTGAAACAACATAACATACTCAAAAGTCCACCAAAGTTAATTTCTCATTTCTTCTCTTCCTTTCTTCTGTCTGCACATGGTCAGTCAGTCATAGGCCAGAGGTTACCAGCACTTAGCCTAAATATAGTCAGTCTGTGATGTACATCTCATAACATTAAAGTCAATTCAAAGTTAGTTATGTCACACTGTGTCAAAAACGTCATCGTCATGGGTCAGAGGTCTCGTGAAGAAGCCATATCTTTGAGACGGGTCTGCACACATGGCTGGTTGGGGTCTTAATCCAGACCTGACGCACAAGCCCCTTTTCATCTGGCGCAGCTCCGGTGACTCTCCCCATGATCCAGGAACTGCGAGGTGCAGAATCATCCACTATAAGGACCACATCTCCAGGAACAAAGTTGCATTTAATCCTTCCCCATTTCTGGCGCTGCTGAAGTTGTGGCAAGTATTCTTTAGTCCATCTTTTCCAAAACAGGTCAGATATATATTGAACTTGCCTCCATCGTTTACGTGCGTAGAGATCGTCCCTCCGGAACAGGCCAGGTGGTAAAGACGGGTTGGACTTGAGAAGAAGGAGATGGTTTGGTGTTAAGGCTTCCAAATCATTTGGATCGGTGGATTCCAGCGTAATGGGTCTACTGTTGAGGATTGACTCCACTTCACAAAGAGCAGTTTGGAGCCCTTCCTCGTCCAAATGCTGTATTTGGAGAGTGGAATTAAGGACCTTTCTGACAGAACGAATCAACCGCTCCCATGATGCGATCCAGTTGGAGGATTAAAGATCCAATTCACTCCCTTCAAAGACAGAGCATCAGAGATGTTTTCCTGATTCCACTCTTCCATAGCTCGTCTCAGCTCGCGCTCTGCGCCCACAAAGTTAGTCCCATTGTCCGAGCGCAGTTCTTGTACCTGACCTCGTCTTGCAATGAAACGTCGGCCCGCCATGCAGAAAGACTTTTTCCAAATACATAGACACCGAATAAAATGAATGTTGAGCTCAAAAAGACATTTAATGAGTTAGAATATGTCTCTACTACAGCAGACATCTGGACTACATTTAATAAAAGCTATCTTGGTGTAACTGGATAAATCCACACAGCATGCAGAGAGGGAAAGCAGCACTGGCATGCAGAAGATTCAAGGGTCGCCATACGCATGATAATATTGCTGTAGAGTTGGACAACATTCACTCACACGATGGCATATCCCACAAAATAACATCAACTGTGACGGACAATGGCTCTAATTTTTGTCAAGGCCTTCAAAAAGTACCAGCCAGTTGAGGAGGATGACTCTGAGAATGATGAGGACGAGGTAACTTTTACAAACATGAACGATGCCTTAAAAAACAGTGCTGGTGATGACAATGACAACGATGATAATGTAGGTGTGATGATCACTCTGCCACATCAGAGATGTGCATCACACACATTAAATCTTGTTTCTTGTGATGATGTTGACAATTGGCTACTTTCACAACCAGAAACAAAAACGCTATATAGAAGCGCTACCACAAAGTGCACAGGGTTATGGAACAAGGCCAGTTGTTCAACAGTGGCTGCAGAGACAGTGGATGGCATTATTGGAAAGAAAGTGCTAGTTCCTTGCACTACAAGATGGAATTCGTTTTATGAGTCCCCGACTCGAATCTGTGAGATTTCTCTGGTTGAGCTGAACACCATCTTCTCCAAGTTTGAGTTGACAGCCATGACAGAGCGGGAACGTCAGTTCATCAGGGAGTACTGCACCGTCATGAGGCCACTTACAGTGGCCCTGGACATTCTTCACGGAGAAGACAACACTGCCCACACTGGAGACATTGATGTTTAAGACCCTGGAGTTGACCAGTGGCAAATTCTTGAAAATCTTCCAAAGGCAGTTGTCACAGTAAGAACTTGTGTTTTTGACCAGTTACGCAACAACTGCATTTTTATACATATGGATGGAAAATGCATATTGTTAGTTCATACATCTTATTCTACGCTTTAGAGTTGTATGACTAGAGATCAGACCTTTTGCTGTAAAGAAAGAACAGAAACTATGCTATTATGAAAAATATAATGTTAAATGCAATATATTTTGAAAAATTCACATGATACATAATGTGGTGTGTGTGTTTATGTGTATAGATAAACACACGTTATTTACAACACAAAACATCTGTTTCAGGTCATAACAGCATGTGCAATCCTGCACAACATCTGCCTCGGTGTCGGGGATGTTGTGGCCCCGGAGGATGAGCCAGAGGATGACGTGCAAGATGAGGGGGAGGCTGGTTTGGAGGCAGGCAGTGGTGCTCTCTGGTGGGATCGGCTATCTGCTGAGGTGTCTGCCCTGGAAGAGGTACCCCTGGACCACGATTATTGTTAGAAGGCAGGTATGCTGTTTGTAGTGCATTGTTAGAGTGCTAGAATATTACGTGTGGCATCCATATTAAGAGGATTGTGTGCACTTTGTCCTTGCATCTTTCCGCATACATTTCAGGGACATGGCAGTTGTCAGTTACACCAGCCCTGCAAGCCCAAGTGATGAGATGATGCGGTGGACAGTGGAAACGAGCAACCCTGAATGACTCCTGGCCATCAAGCTGGAGATGCTCCACTCAGTAGCTGGAAATGCAAACCAAGGGTCTCACTTGTGGCACCTCATTCCTTTTTGTGGTCCTGGTCCAGCAGATTGAGCAGTACTGCCTGAGACTCCCTGCTCAGCCACATAACAGGCCTAGTTAACAGTGCCTGTGCATACTGGGGCACTCAGGTTGTTCCTGGACTGCAGTGATGAGTCCTAGTGAATGTTTGTCATGTTGTGTTTGGGTGTCTTGTGTTGCACTGATAGTATTCCCTCAGTTCACACACTGACTGTCCTTATGCAGTTACACATATATTGTGACGTTGTATGTAGTATGACTGACTGCTTCAAATACAGTTGGAGTATAACAAAATTTTTTTATTCACAGGACTTTGTACATTCTGTTCATTTTTCACATTTGTTCAACAATTCAAATAAAAAGTGCAACTTGTATTAACAGAACTTAAATTATTTCGTCCACATTTCACATATCCTGCACAAACATAAATATGACAACTGTAAGTATTTGTACAATGGGTCCTATTCACACTACCTTACTCATTTTGTTTTTCCACAACCTTCTCCAGTAGACATATGATCCTGTCCATTCGCTCGGCACGTCTTTCTTCAATCTCCCTCTGTAGCCTCATGTCCTTTTTTATCAATTCCAGGACTTCATCCTCCCTGTCCCTCTTCCTCTTTTCTGGCCGTGCCTCCAGCTGGGCCTCATTCTCCCGCCGTTCCACATCCTGCCCTTGGGTGCCCACTGCTGTACTGGGCCCTGGAGTGTCCTCCTGCATGGAGGCAATTAGGACTGGAGGCCTGGTAGAAGGCCTCTGTCCTAGGACCTCATCCATTGGGACAAACCAGGGCCAAGTGGCAGCAGTGGTCTTCCCACTCACCCCCTCACCTGATGCGGGATACTTGCAATCCTACAGGCAGAGGGAATCAAAGTGACAGTTCGCCACAACAGCAACAGTACAGGTTTACATGACTAGGTTCATATGATTCATATTCCAATGGTACTGCACACACTTTGTATTTTTTCTTTAGATTGTCCCATTTTTTTTTTCGCCTGCAACGGGGTGATTTGGCCCGCCAGGCCCATCTGCTCCAGGATTGCCCTGGTAGACGGAATATGATAGGACATGTCAATGATGTTAATCCTTGCACAGGATCCTCCGCAATATGTGCCAACTTCAAACTACAACGCAAGACAGGCACTCTCCATTATGCCCAACAGATTTATGCATGCATGCTGTTGCTATACCTCCAACCCGCAGCGGCTGAGTTCCTGGCACCAGTGAACAGGTGTTTGTTTTCACCCCGGAGTTTGATGAGCTCAGCCATCTCCTCCTTACTCCCTGGAATATGACAGGACATTGGAGTACATTTTCTACCATCTTACACTTCTGTGTCATCATTTTTCTGTTTGACGTGTAGTATGATAGGTTTGCACATTCAGCTGTGCGCAGACTCCCAACTTCACTCTCAGCCAAGCCGATTTTCTCAGGAACAAATGCAACACTGTCATAGGCCAAGCAATAACATTTGTAAGTTATTTGGGTGACTTCTGTGACATGTTTAACCTGAGTGGCGACAGAGCGTGGGCGGGGGCGTTGGAACGGAGTACGCTGTTCGGTAACAGATGTCTCTGACAACGTCAGCGCACTGTGTTGCCACATTGCGCAGATATTTGGAGTTTACACGGCTACATTTTTGTATTTTGTTATCTTCAGGTTTTTGTTGGTGACCCTCACAGGGTAATATAAAAACCGACCAGTTACAAATCAGCGGGACTGTGTATTTACAGTCACCTACGTGTGACGGCTGAGAATGAATTCACCGTGACATGTACAGTTACACCGCCATTATCTTTTGCATTTTGACAATTGTGTCGGTACTTCTGACGTAACATACATTTATGGATGTGGGTGCCCTCCGCCGCTGTTTCTGCCACGTCTGTACTTGCTGCCATCATTGCAAACTGAATTGGCTGGGCTGCGCTATGCATTCTGGGATATGTTGGGCCACGAAGTCTACATCGCCATATCCTTAAAATTCAGGGAAATGAAGGACGCATTTGAGGGCCGCATTTCGAGCAGCCTTTGAGTTGGGACAGCCTTCGTTGCGTCGCTGTGATGTAATCGGGCTTAAAAGGCGGCCTTTAAGGCTGCAGACCCTGAATCGGGATAAAGCCAAACAGAGCGCTTTTTAGAGGTGGCCTGGCCAGACGAGCACACAGACTCACACAATAAGCATTAATTCAGGCCATTTCACTGTATATTTCTCTATGTGCTGTTAGAAGCTATTAGATGCAGGGGGAATCTAAAGGTAGGAGTAGGGCTGGGTCATATCATACCGTTCACGGTAATACCGGTATAATGTTGGGCAACGATAAGAAAATGAAATATTGCAATAGAATATGGGTAAAACGTGCATGCGCAGTGCCTTTGTTTTCATACGCACATGGCGGAAAAAGCATGGTGGCGACGGAGAATGAGAAAAGCGACAGGAGATCGTTGAATGAAACGGATGAACCAGAATTGGTTTGTAAAAATTCTGCAACTTGTCAGGACACTCGACTACCGCAGGCATGCACTCACTGGACTTGACATTTATCGACACTAACGTGGAGTCTCACACAACGATCCCACGCCGAGGAGCGCTCAGCCACAGTCTTAAGAAGCTCCCCAACGACGCTTCATTACCTGCAGGTGTGTGTGATCATCTGCTTCAGGTGTGGCCATCCTCTAGACAGGACACGCCCACCAGGCCTACCTGAAACCCAGGGCGTTTATCAATATGCGTACTTGTGCGTACTTGCGTTCTCGTGTACTCGTGATACGTCATCAGTCGGAGACCAAGTACTGTTCCAATTCGAAGTACGCATCACGCCGAGAACGCGAAAAAGTCCCGGATGTGTTCTCGATCCGCCCATTTTATCGAGCATGCATCGATGTAGACTTGGGACAGCTATATATCCCAGAATGCATTTCGTCCAAAACTCAACAGCGGACTCCCGGCACATCGTCCCCCCCCCCGCTCGCGGTCTTCTCACTACTCAGGTTAAAGAAACTCCAGCAGCTGTCTATAGTATTGAGTGTCCACTAGAATAGAAATAAAAGCGTTCTAACATCTCACCTGCTTGTTTTTATTAAGGTATGTACACGTATGTACATGTACACTATTTTTATTATTAGAGGTTTCACTACTGAGGTTAAAAATGATATATAAGTCACTTAGATCACTTCTAAATGTTAATGTTTGGTTTATTTCAGTGTTTTATTTGTTCCTGAGTAAACCGGTTTGGCTGTGATTACAGTTAAGCTTCATCACATGTTACTCACAGTTAAATTAAGAGGGGACGGCAGTAAAAACTCCGGACCTGTGACATCATCACGTACGCTGGTGTTCCGACTGTACAAATCACAAGTCCGTGCTCGCGTACTTGAGAATTGAGAAACGGCCCACGAGTCCGTGCTCGCGTTCTCGGCGGGTACGTACTCCCGTGCGTTCTCGGCGAGTACGTACTCACCGAGCACGCGAGTACGTACTCGCGTACTTGGGCATTGATAAACGGCCCCAGTATTCAGCCACACTCACAGACACACCCACTTGGCGGGCTGCTTCCTGGAGTTGATCTCTGTAGAGTCAGCCAGGGGCGCCTGGCAAGCAAAGAGACACGTACCTACGACTGAACAGCACATGAAAACATCCAACAGTCTAAATAAAGGCAGCTCAGTTATTCACCCATATGTTCTAGAAACTTGAGGATCCTTAATGAGGCGATACGAGCAGCAACTACAGATTAACAGTGGGGCTTCTGAAGGGAGCAGCTACATGTAAACTCTGATTTAAAACCAGAAGTAATCCAGAGAAAAAGCAACAAAAATTCATTAATTTTTTCAGCAGAGTGCACATTGCACTGAGCCAAGTGAAAGAGAAGAGATTATTCAAGGCTGCTGTAATTAATATTGTCGTAGAAGAAAAGGCCAGTGCAGCAGCTCACAGGTTTAAAAAAAACAAAGAAAAGATTCAGTCTCTGGAGTGAAAAGCACCGGATTTAGTTGAGCTGAAAAGTGAAGTCAGTGCGGTATTACCTTAAACTTGGGCCAAGTCCTGTTGCAAAACGAGCTCTATGTCAAGACAGACTTCTGCTCTCTCGTTCTCAGACCACAGTAAATGCTCTCTTGATGAGTTTATGGTCTCAGTCGCTATTTGGAGGTCATGATGTTCATTTTGTAAACTATCATCAATAAGGGTGATAAAGCAGACGCTTTATAAGACACAAAATGCTTTCAGTTTCCATCATAAAATCTAACACGCTGCATTAAAGTATAAGAGTAAAAGTAATTCAGAGTGGTTGTTCAGATCATCGTTTAAGGGCATGTTCTGCACACCTGAGTAGCTCGAGTCAGTGAACTTTTGGCACCGTTGCTACAGTGACAGTGGATAAAGGATGTATGTGACCAGTCAACCAGTTGGTTTCACTCATTTTTTTCCCTCCCTTTTATTGGAATAAACCAAAACATTGGTCAAATATTGGTATGGGTCACAACTGGCTGTGTTGACTGATATGTGTGTCACATCAAGTTTCTTCTGTTTAAACCTTTAAAAAATCTGATGAAAAAAAGACAAAAGTAAATAATGAAGATTATCGGTACTGAGATCAGATACTGGGCTGCACAGTAATGCAGTGGTTAGCACTGACAGCAAGAATAGAACCGATTTGAATAGATTTGAATAGAATAGCCACTCTATTGTCATTCAGGACAGTTTGTGTGTTAGTATAAGAAGGTCCTTGGTTCCAATCCTGAGGCCTTTCTGCATTGAGTTTGGATGTTTTCCCCGTGCCTCTGGGTACTCTGATTTCCTCTCACAGTCCAAAGATATGCGTGTTGGGTTATATAAAACAGAAAGACGTTTGAAGCTGTTCGTGTATGGAGGCGAGGAAATGTAAGGACCACATAATGAGGATTACATGCATCAAAGAAGGTAATGGAGACCAAAGATGCACAAAGAGGGCCTGAAGGCTTATCTCCACTATAGGTTTACTGAAGCTGTTAGAGGTGTAGCTGAGTGCTCCATTAAGAGTGGAAATACCTCATACATATTCATCAACACGATATAACTTGCAGTTTGCCATCTGCTATCTTGTTATATATCACAAAAACAAGAAGGCTGAAACATAGGGCTAAAATCCATATCTGACCCTGTTTTTCTTCCTTTCATCTGATTGATAACTATCCAATCAGAGAACAGGTGGGTTGGGCTATTGGAGGGGTGCTTTATGGAGCTTCAGGTCCTTGAAGGGAATAAATGCCTTTTTACATGCCAGCCCAGTGTTTTCCTTCATCAACACGAAGGAAAACAGTCTGTGGTGGTCTCAGTTTGGTGATTTTTGTGTCACAGGTTTACGTGCTTAATACAGGGACCTCCAGAGCCTTTTCAACAGCGCTGCGGACCTGGGGGGGGGCAGTATTGTGGAAATGACAGTCTTCACTAGTGGGGATAGTTACAAAGCTCTCTTCGTTATGAATGAGCATACATGTTTTTATTGAATATTTGAAGAACCGCAAAAAAAAAAAACAAACTCTTGTAGAGGACATAAAGAGGACATAAACAGAGATAGAAACGACAAGGAGCAGGTGCATCTAGTACAGGTAGAGCTGCTGCAAAAACCCACAGAGCTCAGCAGCCAGCGCAACAAATTCTGGATCCTTGGCTTTTAGTTAGCAGTTAGCATCAGCAGCACATGCTGCGTCCGATGTGAAAGTACCTTTATGCTGCGCACTGTGACTCACAGCCATGGTCCCGGGTCAGCCCTGACTTTGTGTTAAACTAATCCTAAAGTAATAATGGTATTTCTAACCACTGATATACCACAACTTTATCCTTTCAACAGCTACTGAAAGTTAGGGTACCTAGCATCTATCGGATATTTACGAGGGGTGCAACGATGCACAAAATTCACGGTTCGGTTCGATACTTTGGTGTCACGATTCGATATTTTTTTCGATACAAAAAAATGTTCATGCCTTTTTAATTTGTCATTTATTAAAATTATAAATATATATTTTAATACAAAAGTACAGTTTTTAAATTTAATGTTGCTGAAACTCTGGTGGTGCCACAATGTTGCTGAAGCACTCATCTTTGGAAAAGAGAGTTTATTACAGAGAAATGTCTCTTTCCAAAATGAAAGCTATACTATACGCTTCTTCTGGGGTATATTCTCAGCAGCATATTAAACATATCAGGTCCCCATAAGGAGAATCATGTGCTAACGGCTGTCTAAATGACTCGGGTACAGTTTGTAGCATGCATGCTTGTTGTTTTTGTCTGCTTCCACTTGTCTTTGCACTAGGATGATGTCGGCGTAAATGTGCAGTCATATTCGTTGTGTTCCCACTAGTGCTTACCATCAGGGTCATGCTTCACATGAAAACCAAGATAGTTCCAAACGCCAGATCTGAATGAGGGTGGGGGAGGTTCAGTTTCGGGTAGCGATGAGGCAGTTGCCATGTTGCAACGAGCTTAGCTTCTGTCTTGCTAGCTTACGGTGCGCTCAGTGGATCTGCACTCGACAGTGCAGCCTAGGCGGAGTAGTCGAACGCAGATCCAGTGAGTGCTCAACACAGACAGCATCGTCAGAAGAAAAGTTGATAAAATAAATAAAAAATTTTGTATTGTTCGATACATATGCATACCGAACCGAAAGCACTGTATCAAACGGTTCAATATCGATACGAGTATTGTTGCACCCCTAATATTTACATAGAGATCCTCCAACTGTATTATCCTTCAAGGACCTGCAGTTCAAAAAAGCGCCCCTCCGACAGCCAAACCCATGTGTTCTCTGATTGGATAGTTAAATTTGTGATTGACATGACATTGGCCAATCAGATGAAAGGAAGAAAAACAGGGTCAAAATTCGTACTTGAAACTTGAGTGCAGAGTTTCACATGTATTTTTTGGCTAAGTCCACACACAAATCTTTTTTACGTACACACAAATTCTTTTTACACATACAAATCCTAATTTACAAGTACAAAACTGATTTACAAGTACAAAATATTTATGACCACAATTTGAGCCCATATTTATTCCCACTGAAGCAGCTGCACAGCACGGGGAAAGAAGACGCAGGACCCCCCGGCTGAGTTCATCCACAACTTCTGACCTTCTCTGTCTCTCTCCATCCACCTCTCTTCTATCTGTGTAGATGTTCACCTGTTCATGTGACTGTTGACATTAGGAAGCTGTCACTAAACTGCTGTCGCTGCCAATGACTGTCATGTCCCCCTCGAGTGTTAGCCCCCCCCCAGAGCTCTAAAGCACAGGCTTTAATAAGCCTGGCAAGAGAAATGCCAGCTTCCTATGCAGCCTGAGCTGAGAACGTTGGAGTGACAAAGAAAGGGGGGGGGGGAGTCTGATGCACACAGGAAAAAGTTAGAGAGGAAAAGAGAGAGCAGGAAATTATTCATACTCTTAGGACGTATATGGCCCAACAGGCCTAGCAGTCATGATACAGCTGAGCTACATCCTCCTGGAAAGCAGCTACCATTACAGTCTCCCCCATCTGCTGGAAGGCAGACGCTTCAAAACAGAGTGAGAAGTAAAGACAGACGGCAGGAACTCAAACAAAATTAACGCCATATTTTATCTTTAATAATCATATATATTGCTTTACCAAAACAGCGTGTTCTTGTGTTTCTTTAAACTACCATCTCTCTTAAACCAACTTGAACTGAATAGTGAGCACAGCCATTAGGCATTATGTAACAAAAAGACAGGGATGGGAGGGAGTGAGACGGTACCTGCACTGACGTTTAAAAAGAAGGAATAGGAGGAGGAGGGGGGGGGGGGGGGTGGAGGTGGTGGAGCACTCTGATAGGAGGAAAACAGAGATTTCAGCAAAGCTCAGTCCAAAGCACTTTCCTAATGATTTCCCTGTAACATTAGTCCTCGAGGACCCCGTCACAGCAGACTACTGTGAGCGCCACCAGACAGTTAATGAGACAAAAACGAGACGCTCTTACAGCCAGGAGGCTGCTTCCAGGTGACGCTTGATTCATTTGATTGATTATCTGTGAATAAGTCTTGAGCCTCTCCTCGGTTCTTTATATTTTGCCTGTACTGAGCCAGATGTTCTTCTTAAGCAACCTTTCTTTACACTTTCTGAAGGTCATTTAAAGTTTTTCTTTGGACATTAACTGCTTTTTCACCCATTTTCAGTCCAGTCCTTGTACCTGATCACTTTCAGAGCGATATTTTTGTTTTTTTGGGGGGGGGGATTAAACCACTTAACCTAACTCAAGGGACAAACCCAAGTTGTTAAATACAATACAAAACACACAACTTAGCAAAGAACCAAATTTAAATTTCATCTTTAGGTACTTTATTACTACAGGGCTCTAGAGTGTGACCAAATTTTTCAATGGTGTGACTAAAAAAAAAAATCCTAGGTCGCATCAGTGCGACCAACTGTTTGAGTAAAAAAAAAAAAGAGAAAGAAAAGTCTCCACAACTCTGCAAGTCTCCGTGTGGTCAACAACAGACACACATTATGCCCCTATTGTGGTCTAAACCAATCAGAGATAGTCAGGGGCGGGACCTCTCTGATTGGCCGTGATCCAGTTGAAAGTGCAGGTGGATAGAGAGAGGTGAGTAGCTTGAATGAAGCTCTAAAACTATTTCAACAACCACCAAACAGCAAATGAGAGCAAATAAACAGATTCCACACAAAGACGTAAACACAGAGAGCGGACCCGATGCATCAGAATCAGCTTTCTCTTTCTCGGCTTTCTCACCCGACGGCCCGTACACGGACACACAACAATAAAAATCACACTTCATGCTCGCTCTCTCTCACTCTCTCTCTCTCTCAGTGAACTTCAAGAACATTTTCCCATCTCAAATCTCAATTTTTGCATTGTTCATTCGCTTATTACCCACCAGTCTACCGTTGTTTACAGCGCTGTCTTTTTTTTTTTCTTAAATGTCCTTGGAGAAGAATATACTGAAGAAATGTAAACTTTTTTAAATTATGCAAAATTGCAGAATATCTTTAAGGTTATCTGCTATAAAAAGCCAGGCCAGGAAAATCTCCTTCATGTTCTGCATTTTATTCTCAGTTACTCAGTTACTCTCAGTTACACCTCTGATGAAGTCTCACATGTATCAGTACTGATAAATGATCAGAATTATAATATTTGTGACTGTCTGAGGCAAAATTGAATCGAATTGAATGAATCAGAATCGAATGGATTATAGAAATCAGTGATGATACCCAGCCCTAGTGAGCAGCCTAGGCCCGACAGAAGTGGATGTAGCTGTGGGTAATAAGAAAAGATGAAAAGAACTATTCAGGGTTCGTACGCTTTTTTCAGGGTCAAATTCAAGCACTTTTTAAGCACTTTCAAGGTCCCTTTTTAAGCTTTTCCAGCACACAGTTGCAGCAACTGTGATGTTCACTAGTAGAACTGACACACAAAACAAAACGACTACACTACACACTAACTACACAAGAAAACACACTAACTTGAGACTCCAAACATGATAAACATCACAAATCTCTCACTATCAAAACTCTCTCTCTTTTTCGCTCACTCGCTCTCTCTCTCTTCCCAACAACCAAATACCACATATTGCCGTATCATTTTTTGATTCGTCGACATGGTACATTCTTCCACCAATAGGGAAGGAGTGTTTTTTCTTTTTTCACTCACAAGCAAAGGGCGTTTGCTAGCGCTCTCCATAAAAAACGCCGGTTTTACCGTTTCTTCCCGGAGTAAACGCCACTGTTTTATTCAGAACCCCCCCCCCCCCCAAAAAAAAACATCGGTTTTACGTGACCTATCAACACAATTTAAAAACTGGTATATAGCTTGAAGTCCCCACGTTCGACCAAAGTTGAAATGGAGACTCTGGGTCCGTCGACCCCAGAGGGTTAATCAGAAAGCCTTAAGTTAGCTAGTTATGTATCGGGCTAATGTTTAAAGCTTTCACTTGAGTAAATTAACTCATATTACTGCTAAGTTCACAGCATATTCCGTAATAGCGCTGCCATACTGCGTCACACTCAATGCATTTCAATCATTTCTCCAGCGAGTTTGATAGCTAGCAAAATAATAACCATAATTTAAAAAAATAGCATGTGTAACGTACGCGTACTGGAAAATTATTTACTAGCACTCACCTATCATGCGACTGGAGAATGCAAACTCCGCCATTGTTGTTTTCCATCAAACACTCATTAAAACAGCAACCTACAGGTATGTTAGCGCACTCATCCCCGATCTGCACTGGTCACTTCACTTTATTGTTATTGATATTTATATTTAAAAAGTGCAATACTGTAATTTTCTGCTGCTCATTCCTGTGCAATATCCCATCTGCCCTCCCGTCATATTTCTTTTCAAGATTTTCTTATTTAATCACTAGTGTACATATATTTATATTTATAGATACATATATATTTAGTCATCTTTTCTCTTTTACCATGTCTCTCTAATATTTTGTTCTTTACTATTTTCTATTTGTTATTTTATTTTATTATATTATATTTTATTATATTTTTCCTACTGTATCATGCTGCTGAGAGACCGCTGCTCGTCAAACACATTTCATTGCGATGTTGACCCTGTGCTAACTTGCATATGACAAATAAAACTGAAAACTGAAACTGACTGTCCGAGGGAGGGGCGGGGTCACATATTGAAACAGACGCAAGGTAGCCCAGGCGGGGAAATTTTGCTTTTGCGTCTCATTTTATTTCTCTATCTGATAAGAAAACAATTCAATCAGATAGCTATTTATTGTGAATGAAATACAGTTACATTTTCAAGCACTTTTAAGCACCACATCTGAAATTCAAGCACTTTTCAAACCTTGAAAAGACGACATTAGAATTCAAGCATTTTCAAGGATTTCAAGCACCCGTACGAACCCTGACTATTGATAAATTTTTTGTTAAGTTAAGGCCTGATCCGTCTGAAATTCATAGCCAGCTCTGACACGGAGCCATCAACCTCTGAACGCTGAAAATGCAGCAGTGTATCCAGAAAACACATTATATCCCGCAAGAAATGCACTGCCCAAGTGTCCCCTCTCCCCACTGCTTTTCAGCAGGAGGCAGCAGCAAACAGGTCGTCAGAGGAGCCGAGATGATGATTAAGTTTAACATTTTCTACAATATTGCCAAAGAGTGCCAACGCATAGTTTTTCAGTAACTTATCTTTCTGGTAGAAATGTGCTCCAAATAAAGAACTTTGTGTTGACGAGATTGTTAATTGATCATTTACAAATCAGTATAATGTCTGTATGGACAGCATTTTCCCCCCCAAAAAAGTGCACATGTAAAACTGCGGTGTTAAGCGGTGCGGTTGAAAAATTTGGGAACGCCTAACAAAAAAAGTTAGGCGCACCAGTGCAACCATGGCAAAAAGTTAGTCTAGAGCCCTGTACTAGCAACCTGTCACAAAAACACACAATTTCCTCCGATTTTTTTAGATTGGAAAAGTAGGGGACAGAAAAAAAGGGGACAGGCGGAAAAATCTATCTACAGTGGAGGAACAGTACCTGAAAGTCATGTCAAAAAAAAGAATTCAGCAAACACCTGACACAGGACCTGAAAGATGCACCTGGTCCTTCAGTTGATCCATCTAGTGTTCCTCAAAGCCTCATCTCATGGTGTCAGTGAAGGGTGGCTGTCAAGAAAGGGAACAGGGAGAAAAGGCTGAGGGATGCCAAATTACACAAGAACTGTGTGGGATCATCTCGGCAGAACAAAACTTTTATTTGTACTCATGTACTCAGGCATAAATTATCAGGTACAAACTGTAACACCCAAACCCACCCTGTCATTACACCAGCATCAGTTTACATTTTCAGACTGCAGTTGTAGCAGCGGCTACGCTCAGAGAATTTTGATGCAGGATCTTTGGCTGCCAGCAGGCATGCCTCCCTGTGTATTTGATTTTTATTTTTTTAAACTGATGACTGAAGGTAAAGGTTTCACCACACATCTGTCAGCTGTCAATTAGGGCACTTTAAGTCTCAGAGTGCGATATGGGTCCTTGCGGTGCTTAGTCAGGGGCAGAGTATGTTTTCTGTTGTAAGAGTCAAAGTGATGTCTGCACAAGCTTTTAAGCTAAATAACACAAAGAGGAGCTCTTTTAAAACAAGAGTGAGACTGAGAGGCCTGCTGCAAGAAGATACACACCCAAGTGCTGAGATTGTAAAGATGAAAAGTGAGCAGAGGAAAATGAGCGTTTCAGGAGAAGGAGGCAGTTTCCTCTTTTTCCCCTCTGGCAGCCTCACAGCAGGGAGTTATGAGGTAGCCCCACCCTACCTCACATCTGCCCGCTGTGCAAGAACAAGCTCAGCAACACAAGCATCCTCTCTCTTTCGCGAGTGCATACGTGCACATCTACAGTGCTGCATGCCGATGAACCCATTTTCTTGGAGCACCTACAGAAGCTGCAATATACAGATCATGTTTCACAGCGCTACAGCGAGAGCCAAACACCTCCCTCTGTTTGTGCTTCATTCTAGCTTCTTCCTTTTCTTCCCAACCACACACACCAACACCTTCCTCTTGTGAATTTTATTTTTATCCTTAACATAAAGACAACTATAAATTAGGATAACCAAACCTGATTTATTACCTCCTACACCTCCCCCACTGTGTGTTCAACAGGAAGCTAAAGACTGGTGCTGTTAAAGTGTTCAAAAAACAGCAGGAGCTCGGTTTGAGGCCACAGTGGGCCAAAAAACACACACAAGATGACCTCCAGCAAGGACAAAATGTATCTGGATGTCTCTGTGAGCATCTGTCTCACTGTGTAAGTGTAGCACAGTGTCTGTGCGTGCACGGCTGGAGAAGAGATACAGCACAGCTGAAAGCCAGCACTCAGACGAGGACCCGGTGCATCGTTTGTGTCTCATCTCAGCCAGTTTACTTACAAACTCTTCAAGTTTGAATTTTAAAGCCGACAATGTGAATGAACCTTATTTACATGTGGTGTTCATCTCAAAGAAACCAGAGTGAGTGTAAATTGTTATTCTAAAAAAATAATGCTTCTCGGCTTACTGCGGATCCACTTCAGTATCATAAGGGAAGTAACAGCAGCTTGAGGGAACAAAGCAATAAGTAAAACTTACCATAAATTCACATGGTAATGCACTCAGCATTGGGCAATGACTTTCCATATTACAGAGGGACATGTTTTTAGAGGGAAAATAGTGTTTTTGTAGAGAGCAAAGAAGAATTTGCACAGGCGTGCAGAGACACAAGTATAATGGACAAATATTAGCAGTTTATATATATTATATTATATTTATATTTGGGATTTAAAATGAAGTTAAACTATTCCAATCTCTGGGGCCCCAATTGTGTATCTCTCACACACACACAAACACACACACACACAGTCCTGCATTCATTACTGAAGTCTCATCCAGACGTTCAATGGATACCCAAAGGAATTCTTCGGCAGAAGGTGAAAGAAAATGGCCCACAAGTTAATCCAAAATGACCGTTTTATCAACAATGGCCATCAACGGTGATACTGGCACCTGTGACAAGGTTGAAAAGAACTGTGGGTAATTTGGTTTCACAAAATGAAGCGCGCGCACGCACACACACACACACACACACACGCTAAGTTCTCCTCCTGCCTTTATTCAGCCCAACTGTTGAGCACGATGACAAATAGAGCCGCAGAATTGTGCTGCTCTGTAATTAAATTGAGACGTGGGGTCAAAATTCCCACGTAGACTGAGTGAGATGAAATATAAATTGGCTCTCCTCTAACTGACTTTATAGAAATAATTACATAATAACAGTTATAAATGCAGCTTAAATAAAAAAAAAAAAAAAAGGACGGCTCTGTTAAGCAGCATACGAGAACTAAAGTGTAATCCCAGCACATTTAGCTTAGCTTGCACTGATTAGAGATGACGACTGTGGTGGGTAATTAAGGGCAAACAATATACAAGTCGCATGAAAAATGGAGGCCACATTACCTTTCCAAAGCTCCCTTTCCCGATGGCCCGCAGTATCTGGAAGTGGTCAAAGTTTACTGTGGAGAAAATGAGAAGCAGTTAGTGAGAACGCGTCAGTTTGAGCTGAGCTATAAAACAGGGAACATGACATGTACAGCACTGTGCAAAAGTCTTGAGCCATCCCTCATTTCTTTATTTGCTTCCAGGGATCCGGACTTCCCTGTAATCTTTAAAGTGGTATTAAGGAATAGCTCTCCAGGCTTTTTAAAGTGTCTCTGATTTTTAATCCAGGGCTCGTATTTGACCAGTTTTTGTCTGTTAAGACACTTCACACTAATCTCTGAAACATTCAAACATAAACAGACACCTAAGTCACGGAAAGGACCAGAAAACTTAACAAAGAACCAATTTCAAATTGTATCTTTACACATTTACTTGCAGCCTGTTGCAAAAAAACAAAACCCCACATCATTTGTTCTCACTTCTTTAGTTGAAGAATGCAGTTAATAACACTGTTAACACAGACTGACCTGGCAAAACATGAAAAAATAAAGGGGTGGTTCAAGACTTTGCTCGGTACTGTATGAGAAATGGAAATCCAGACTCTTTCTGTGCACTTCACAATGTATCGCTGCACTTTGGCAGTACTGTGCAGATTAAATGTTTTTTTCAAAGAATTAAAAAGTAGGAGCGCAGTGGGAGAGAATAATGCGTGTTGGATAATGAAACGTGAAAGATTGAAAGGTGGAAATAATGAATCACAACAGTCAAAATGTGAAAAACAAAAACATTTTCCCTGGAGGATCTGTACAGTGACACACCGTCACAGTATCGACGATTAGCAAGCAAAACAAAACCCCAGAAATAACATTTATTAAATGAAGACTCAGCTAAACCTTTTTTAAACTTCACATCTGAATAACAAAAAACACACGCAGCACATAGAAACAAATATCTAAAATGAGTTAGATCCCAGAAAGTTAGACACACTTTCATAAGTTTTATGATCGACTTTTACGAGATTAAATTTGAGCAAGTAAAGACATTTCACATGAAGACCAGAGGCAGGAGAGTTGTATTTCAGAAAGACATCCAGCTCAGAGCGCTGAACTCATTCATCTTATTTTATTTTCCTATTTCAGTATGCATAATAACACAGCCAGATGTTTTCATTCATTGCCACTGGAGCAAATGCATGTGTGTGTTCTGCAGACTGATTGAATCCTTCTGTACGCAGCTTAAAATCAGTCCTGAGGGACATGGTTGAATGGAAGTGGTGAGGAAGAGTGTCATGTTTTTTTCCTCTGTAATAAATAAACTAAATAATAATGTTTTCCAAATATATTTTTTATGAGCGCTGAACATGTGATCAAGATTAGACGATAAATACAAGATTAATTTCACTATTCTGCTGTATTTCTACTTAACACCCATGTGACTCACTTTTGAATTAAATTAATGCAACGTGTGAGACTAATATTTTTAATCAGATCTTAATTTATGCAATTTTAATTCCAAAATATCCATCATAGACCCCAGAAAAAAGCATGAATAAAAAGAACACCCAATCCATGATATTAAAAAAGCCTTGATCATTAATAGCAAGTCTTTTTAATATCAACCAATAAGAGTAAAGTTAGCTTAAAGGCAAAAAGGCCAAAACCCCGGTTTTTCAGGCAGAGGAGAAAAAGAGGGGCTTGGTGTAAGATAAAGAAGCTTTTTTTTAAACTGTGAATCGTGCAAAGCTACTCTAGTAGAGTCCAAGAATAAGAACATCATGTTGGAAATGAGCATGAGGATGATCAAAACACATTCCCTCCAACAAATAAATACCATAGAGAGCAGAGCTGCTTCATCATTTAAAAAAACAAAACAAAACAAAAGAACGTCTTTGGCTGAGCACAAACAAGCGCTCAGGAATCAGATTAACCAACAACAGACGATTTCTTCCAACAACTCAGAGTAAAGAGTAATGAGCTAACACTGAGTAACTGTTGGCCAGTAAAATCAACAGTTGCTGACTTTCACATTCAGCAGCTCATTAAGACACTTCAAATAAATCTAATTAAGACATTTAAATGTTGGTTGTATTTTCCTTCCTGATGTATGTGAAAGGTTAAGACTTACATCTCCAAATGTACTGGAACTGATTTGAACCAGAGGACTCAGCCACACTGTTACTATGTACTGCATAAACATGTTTACCGATGAAGGTAAATCAGACGCTGTCCTGAGTGTGTGGCTAAATTTTGTGCTGAAAGCATCCAATCAATTTAATATGATTAACTTGCTATGAGAGGTTTTCACTCCAAGTGTGACTTTTTCTGGGTTCATACACCTTTCAGGGTCAAATTCAAGCACTTTGTAAGCACGTTCAATGTCCATTTTCAAACTTTCCAGCACATTACCATAAAAAGGATGCATATTTCACTTCGCATCACCTCAGTAAGACCATGTGAAAGGCCAAATTAATAAGTCTTCACATCAAATATTGATGCTTCTTTCTTATGTGACACAAAAAATAGGAGGAGACAGATCTTTGCTTATGTTGTTTTTTTAAGTTCATTCATTCAAAACTAACTGTAAGATGCTTAACTACATTGCAGTCTGTGTTATTGTTGTAGTCCTAAATTATCACCTTTAAAGTGTTTGTGCTAATAACATCATGTACAGTAAGACAGGCATAGAGAACAGCACTGACTGGGAGAGGCTTTGAACAGATGACATACTCAGTTCAATTCAACACTTTAGACTTTAAAAATGCACAAGCGTCTTTCTATTTATTTAATCTATCATCTGTGATATTATTATGTACAGTTATAATGTACTGTTCATCTCCCTTAAATAAACAGGCAGCCTTAAAGTATGAAATAGTCATTTGTCTACTACTGTCTCAGGGGCTGATCGTGCCCCACAGGCCTCAATGTGAGCTTGAAGCCATTATGTTTAAGTTGTTTAATGATAAAGAGATTTTGAATAAAAGCGAGGAAACTTCGGTAGCACAAAAAAGTGGCTTTTCTTTGTTCCCATATGGTTCAGTCATATTACCGTTATTTCCCCCTAAGGTGTTCCCAAAGACACCAGGTTAATACTTGAAGAAGCAGCAGCAATACACAAAAATATAATCAATATCCTATTTACTTGGTGACAACGCCGCTTTTAGCCTTCAATCAGAAAGCCTTACGTTGGCTAGTTAAGCATCGGGCTAACGTTTAAAGCTTTCACTTGAGGGAAGTAACTCGTATTACTGCTACTGCTGTGTAATCTTAGTTAAATTCACAGCATATTCTACAAGTTACCCGCAATAACTAACTGTTATAATAGCGGCACCGTATTGTATCGCACTGAGTGCATTTCAATCATTTATCCCGCGAGTTTGCTAGCTAGCAAAATAATAATACCAATTTTAAGAAATAACGTGTGTAACGTACACACTCGAGAAAATTATTTACTAGGACTTACGCAAATTCCCCCGTTGTCAAAACGTACAAATCCTTCTTGAAGACTCCTTCTTGTATTTTTCGTTTTCCAGCAAACACTCATTAAAACGGCAACCTCCGGGCACGTTAGTGCACTCACCCACGACTGCTCGGGGAGGGGGTGGGGGGTCACACATTGAAACAGACTGACGTGCAGAGGTACGAGGCAGCCCAGGCAGAGAAATGTTGCTTTTAGACTGCGACTCATTTTATTTCTCTATCTGATAAGAAAACTATTCAATCAGATAGTTATTTGTGGTGAATGAAATACGGTTACAGTTTCAAGAAGTTTTAAGCACAAAATCCGAAATCCACGCACTACAATATTAAAATCCAAGATTTTTCAAGGATTTCAAGCACCCGTACCAAACCTGGATATGAAGCTGATGATTGTTAAAATAAAATAGAACATTTTAATCAATTTCTTGTTTGCTCCGAAATCTACGACATGACTATATACAGAAAAGCTTGACATGGTATGTCAAAAAAAAACCCGAAAAATAAATACAAATACACGAACAAAAAATGTTTTAACTGTCAGTTTCGTCATTTTAAAACTTTCCGAAACTAACATTTTCTTTGATTGACTGATATTAAATTGATTAGGGTCAAATTTAGTGTGAACAATATTACAAAAAATAAACACGTGTGTGCGCATGCGCACATGTTAGAATCGCTTCGATCCCTTGTGACGTGGAAACTTTGCTTTGATCCCAAAACCCTTAAATAGGAGCGCTCACCTATTATACTTTATGCTTAAGGACATTGACCTGCAGCAACTAAAACCCTGGAGAAGTTTTGAGAGCATTTTACGGGAGAAACCAAAACAAGTTCAGTTTAGTTTCTCACCAATTCACAGCGCAAACAGACACATTACACCATGTCAGCCAACCCATCCTTCAGCTCAGATGAGCTTGAAATATCTAAAGGGACCATTTTGGGAGATCACCACGTGGTGGAGGCTTTCCTTGGAGAAGGAAGCTTTGGTGTTGTAACCAAATGTCGCGATACAAAAAACAACCAAACTGTGGCTATTAAAGTCAACAAGAGCGACCCTGAAATTCTGCAACAGGCAAAACAGGAAATTTCATCCTGGAGCAACTGCAACGCTTGGATCCAGACAGGTGCAACATTGTCGAATGGAACGGCTATTTCCTCGATGGAGAGCGCATTTGCTTAAATTTTGAACTCCTGGACCAAAGCCTGTCGGACTACATAGGGGACCGGAGTAACCAAGGTCTCCCAATAAGAGAACTCAGGCCAATTTTGCATCAGCTCGCAAATGCTCTGTTCCACCTGGGTTCTGTGGGAATAGTGCATGCTGACCTCAAACCTGTCAACATAATGGTTGTGAACCGCCATGAGTCTCCCATCAAAGTCAAACTTATAGACTTTGGCATTGCATGTAACACTTCTGCAGTGATTGCTGGTGGTGCTGTGGGGACAATTGGTTATTGTGCACTTGAGATTATGCTTGGCACATCATATGATGAAGCAATTGACATGTGGTCTCTGGGGCTGGTAGCTGTGGAGCTTGCTACAGGGCTGCCTCTCTATCCTGGGGAAGACGATTATGATGTTTTGAAATTCATAATTGAAACCCAGGGTCAGCTACCAGATCATCTTCTAGAGTCTGGCTTGTACACTGATTGCTATTTCATCGAGGATAACTTCAACGAACAGCACTGGACATTTAAGACCCAAGAACAATTTCAAGACGAGACAGGTTATCAATCCAAAGAAACTCGATCGATAAAACTTAAGTGTCTAGATGACCTCGAACGACTACTGGAGGTTAGGCAAGGACCTGAAAATGGCCAACCATTTTTTGTAAGGCTAATCAAACAGATGTTGGCCTTGGATGCAAATCAGCGCATAACACCTTCGGAGGTTCTGAAGCATCCCTTTTTCGACACTGGCCTCTCAAGAGAGCCCCCTGCCTTGACATAAATAGCACAGGGGGAAAAAACCTTGTGCTCTCTCAGCAGCCTTCAAGCTGGAACAGTCATGGATCGCAAAAATTCAACTGCAGTTTCCAAAATTCAGTTGAATTTCCTCAAAAAGGACAGTTCAACACCTCAGCCAACCCATCTTCCTCTGAAGATGATCTTGAAATAACGGAAGGGACCATTTTGGGAGATCACCACGTGGTGGAGGCTTTCCTTGGAGAAGGAGGCTTTGGATTGGTAACCAGATGTCGCGATACAAAAAACAACCAAACTGTGGCTATTAAAGTCAACAAGAGCGACCCTGAAATTCTGCAACAGGCAAAACTGGAAATATTCATCCTGGAGCAACTGCGACGCTTGGATCCAGACAGGTGCAACATTGTCGAATGGAACGGCTATTTCCTCGATGGAGAGCGCATTTGCTTAAATTTTGAAGTCCTCGACCAAAGCCTGTCAGACTACATAGGGGACCGGAATAACCAGGGTCTCCCAATAAGAGAACTCAGGCCAATTTTGCATCAGCTCGCAAATGCTCTGTTCCACCTGGGTTCTGTGGGAATAGTGCATGCTGACCTCAAACCTGGAAACATCATGGTTGTGAACCGCCATGAGTCTCCCGTCAAAGTCAAACTTATAGACTTTGGCCTCGCATGTCCTGCTTCTGCACTGATTCCTGGTGACCGTGTGGGGACGGTTGGTTATATTGCACCTGAGGTTATGCTTGGCATTCCATATAATGAAGCAATTGACATGTGGTCTCTGGGGCTGGTAGCTGTGGAGCTTGCTACAGGGGTGCCTCTCTATCCTGGGGAAGACGATTATGATGTTTTGAAATTCATAATTGAAACTCAGGGTCAGCTACCAGATTATCTTCTAGAGTCTGGCTTGTACACTGACTGCTATTTCATCGAGGATAACTACAACGAACAGCGCTGGAAATTTAAGACCCAGGAACAATTTCAATACGAGACAGATTATCAATCCAAGGAAACTCGATATATAAACTTAAGCGTCTCGATGACCTCGAACAACTACTGAAGGTTAGGCGAGGACCTGAAATGGCCAACCATTATTTGTAAGGCTAATCAAACAGATGTTGGCCTTGGATGCAAATCAGCGCATAACACCCTCGGAGGTTCTGAAGCATCCCTTTTTCGACCCTGGCCTCTCAGGGAAAGCCCCCTGCACTGACATGAATAGCACAGGGGGAGAAAACCTTGTGCTCTCTCAGCAGCCTTCAAGGTGGAAAAGTCATGGATCACAAAAATTCAACTGCAGTTTCCAAAACTCAGTTGAATTTCCTCAAAAGGACAGTTCAACACCTCAGCCAACCCATCTTCCTCTGAAGATGATCTTGAAATAACGGAAGGGAGCATTTTGGGAGATCACCACGTGGTAGGGCTTTCCTTGGAGAAGGAGGCTTTGGATTGGTAACCAGATGTCGCGATACAAAAAACAACCAAACTGTGGCTATTAAAGTCAACAGAGCGACCCTGAAATTCTGCAACAGGCAAAACTGGAAATTTTCATCCTGGAGCAACTACGACGCTTGGATCCAGACAGGTGCAACATTGTCGAATGGAACGGCTATTTCCTCGATGGAGAGCGCATTTGCTTAAATTTTGAACTCCTCGACCAAAGCCTGTGGGACTACATAGGGGACCGGAATAACCAAGGTCTCCCAATAAGAGAACTCAGGCCAATTTTGCATCAGCTCGCAAATGCTCTGTTCCACCTGGGTTCTGTGGGAATAGTGCATGCTGACCTCAAACCTGGAAACATCATGGTTGTAAAGCGCCATGATTCCCCTATCAAAGTCAAACTTATAGACTTTGGCCTCGCATTTCCTGCTTCTGCACTGATTCCTGGTTACCGTGTGGGGACGGTTGGTTATTGTGCACCTGAGGTTATGCTTGGCCTTCCATATGATGAAGCAATTGACATTGGTCTCTGGGCTGGTAGCTGTGCAGCTGCTACAGGGCTGCCTCTCTATCCTGGGGAAGACGATTATGATGTTTTGAAATTCATAATTGAAACCCAGGGTCAGCTACCAGATCATCTTCTAGAGTCTGGCTTGTACACTGATTGCTATTTCATCGAGGATAACTTCAACGAACAGCGCTGGATATTTAAGACCCAAGAACAATTTCAATACGAGACAGGTTATCAATCCAAAGAAACTCGATATATAAAACTTAAGTGTCTCGATCACCTCGAACGACTACTGAAGGTTAGGCGAGGACCTGAAAATGGCCAACCATTATTTGTAAGGCTAATCAAAGAAATGTTGGCCTTGGATGCAAATCAGCGCATAACACCCTCGGAGGTTCTGAAGCATCCCTTTTTCGACCCTGACCTCTCAAGGAGAACCCCCAGGCACCGATATGAATAGCACAGGGGGAGAAAACCTTGTGCTTTCTCAGCAGTCGTCCGATTGTTTGGGTGGCCAAAATTCTAGGGCAGCTAGAAATTCTTGTGGAAAAGCCCAAAACAATAACATCAACAAAAACAATCAATGAATATGGTCTTAAACTTGGGCACAATTGGCTTGAAATCCATCAGCTAATCTCTCATATTCAAAGCAGAGCAGCAGACAACTTACCATCACATCAGTCCTTCAATCGACCTACAACAAATGTCTTCCTTCTCTCACCCAACCGGTCGCAGCAGATGGCCGCCCCTCCCTGAGCCTGGTTCTGCTGGAGGTTCTTCCTGTAAAAAGGGAGTTTTTCCTTCCCACTGTCGCCAAAGTGCTTGCTCATAGGGGATCATATGATTGTTGGGTTCTCTGTATGTATTATTGTAGGGTCTACCTTACAATAATACATACAGCCTTGAAGTGACTGGTGGTATGATTTGCTGCTATACAATAAAATTGAATTTAATTGAATTCAAGGTGAATTCGGAACTAATTGGAAACATACTCGGATATTAAATAAACCTGCTTGAGCATTAAATAATTGTTGTTTGAAATTCTTTATAAATATTATAATATTTACCATTTACCATATATAAATATAGTGGCCACTTTTCTACTGTTTAAATTGCAACTGTTTTAAAACTGACTCATTTATTCATACACTCGAACATAAACACACACACGGTAAATGGCCTGTATTGTATAGCACTTACTTAGTCCCCAAGGACCCAAAGTGCTTTACACTACATTCAGTCATCCACCCATTCACACACTGGTGATGGCTGTCAGTGTGCCCCAGCTGCCCTGGGGTGCACTGACAGAGGCGAGGCTGCCGGACACTGGCGCCACCGGGCCCTCTGACCACCACCAGTAGGCAACGGGTGAATGTCTTGCCCAAGGACACAACGACCGAGACTGTCGGAGCGGGGCTCAAACCGGCAACCTTCCAATTACAGATGAACTGCGAACTCTTGAGGCACGATTGCCCTATATACACATATACTTTACAGTACCAGTCAGTGCTTACATACTAGTTCTTTTCCCTTCTTTTTCATGCTTACTGGTACAAATGCCTGTTACTAGAGTTAAATGCTATCAATGTATTCCACAGTTATCGAACTGTACAAATGCATACAAAATAACGCTCACGTAAACATAACTGTGCACTAGTTTGCCCTTATTGCTGCAGTTTGTTTCAAATCACTTTGAATAAAGCTCAGCTTCTCTCAAGCTCTCTCTCACACACACACGCACACACACACAACACACACACACACACACACACACACACTGTGTACGTTTCAGCATCTTGTCTTGTAAGCTTTTAACCTGTCAGTCAAACCTGTTTTGAAGATGAATAGTGTGCCACTTTCTTCTGTCCAGCAATGCGTATTCCAAACTTAAAGTCTGAATTGCTCCTCCTCTTTCTAGGTTCTAACAATATCTCTTCTTAAGATCTTGATTAAGACCAGCGAAAACTAAATGGATGAATGGAAACAAGGAACAATGTTCAGAGAGTAAAGTATTTCTTATTTTAAGCCTCATCTATTTAAACGACGTGGTGTCTGTTTTGTAAATCATCAGCCTTTTACAGCTGAGAGGAAACAGTCAGCTAGTGTATCTCCTGATGCAGGACCTGATGCAGCTCATTTTGGGTACTACGATCACCAAGCATTTAGAAAATCTATTAGAGGATAATAAAGTGTTTTCACCATCTTGGCCAAGAAGAAAAACACATTTTAGCATATAAATTAGCAGTCTCTTCTAAACAAGTCCTTTAGCATGCCGATGTTAAAAAAAATATAACAAAAGGCATCTATCATATTGCTAAAAGTACTAATTACAGTGTTTTTAATTGTTTAGTTATTTTAATAGTTTAATTCAAGCGTATCACTGCATTGAGAAATGGGTGGTTATCTGTTGGATAATGGGATTAAGCAGTGTTTTTTGACGTTCATAAAAGACAAAATATGTAAAACAATTAATAATGAATGAGTCTGTTCAATGAAAACACTTTACGAAAGAGAAAAAAGTATCCAGCTGTAATATAGCATGCATCAGCTCAGTAGTTGAGATCACAGCTCACTGCGAGGAAAGTCTTTATGATCGTACACAAATGACCTCGAAACTGCAACTAAACAGTCACTGTGAGGCAGAGCTGTGGTGGTAATAAGGATAATGACAAGCACAATGAAACCTCTGCACAAGCATTTTCCTGACAAGAACAGATCCATTATTACTATTATTATAAGATTACTTCATGTACACAGATTATCATCACATATTATTGTTACTTCCTACATCCACCTATGAAAGTACTAAAGAAGCTGAAGGCTCCAAGGTAAGCTCTTTGTCTATAGAAAGGATGTAGCCTGAATTTATGAGACAGGCAAAGATACCAAAATACAAAAACAGATGCAAAAAACTGCACAAAAATGTAAATGTAACATATATATAAAATATATTAAAAAAATTAAAAAAGTAAATAAACATAAAGATTTATAAAAATATATACAAAAACAAATATGTAGCCAAAATACCAAAACCACAGAACAAAAGAGAAACACGCACTTTTCTAAACGTTGTACACTGCAAGGTTTCCTGTTCAAGGTTAACCCTGCATGTGTGTAATGGACCGAGTTGAAAACAGGAGGAGTCCCACAAATTATTAGAAAATATGGTTTTCATTCATTTAACCCCCAAAAATTAGATTTACAAAAGTAATAAATGTTGAGCTTCATAAAAGAGGTCAAAGAAACAAAACTGAACTCAGGCCAAGACTGCAAACTTAACAAACAAATGACTGCCACAAACAAACATAACTGACCTAAACAGAAATGACGCACAGGGGTACATGTAATGACTGATCAGACCGTTGTGACACATGAGGGGTAACAAACAAACACAATCATAAATCACAAAACAATGCAGTACAGTCTAGTTTGTTAATAAACTAAACACTAAAGAAGAAAATCAAAACCATTAAACCCTAAACTCAAATATTTAATTAAATACAAATACTTTGTTTTAAATTGAAGAAAACACACATTCTCCCTTCAGCAGGGAGTGGTGGTGTGGTCCAATTATCCCTCTTTGCATTTAGTGGTTTCAAACCCTGGCTACCATCTTTTGTCCAGCAACTCCCGGGGATGATGGCAGGTAAGAAATAAAAAGACAAAGGTTAGTCAAAAATCAAAGTGATGAAGTGGCATGAATACATAAGTAAACTAAATGTGCGTGTTACAAATAGCTAGTGATGGGCAGATGAAGCTTCATGAAGCACTGAAGCTTTTCATCCAATTGGTTCACCCCAGCACAAAGCTTCTTGAAGCTTCATTTGCTCTAGTAGGACATCTACTGGACGTAAAAATATTAGTTGGCATGAATTTGAAGAGCGTGGCATTTTGCACACAGCCTGTAAATGTCAACAACAAAAGGAGTGTGTAAAACATGTTATTGTAGTGATGGCAGTATGCTGTTATATTTATACTGGCAGTATGGAAATTATTATTTGGAAATGCTTAAAATGGAAATGATCATTTACTGTGAGGTGAGGTGTGGTTGGGTATGGACAGCTACACACTGAGGCTTTGAGCCTCAGTCCTGCCTGTTCACATTTTATTCTGTAAAAGCTAAATTTTCACTGCTTTTATGACCTTTTTAGTGGG
>NW_020327094.1:0-27500 GCF_001858045.2 Oreochromis niloticus
TGATATAGTGGAGATGTCATCTGAATTTCAGGAGCGGGACCACTCCTCCTTCACGCCCCTTCCGACCTCAGACTATAAATGCCCCCTTCTCCAATACCCGTTGTTCTCATTCCATGCCCACCCTTCCCCCCTTTCTTTCCCTCTCTTCTCCTCTTCTCTCCTCCTCCCTGCCTTCATTCACCTCTCATTAGCCATGGGTTCCTCCCGGCCGCGAGCCGTCGCCAGTCCCCTTCGAGGCCTTCCCCAAACCGCAGCACCAGTTCATACTCCCTCATCCCTCTCCGCTCATCGTCCAGAGGATGTGTCCCAGCTAGTGAAATGTATATTAGACATCAACACAGCTGACTTTATTTTTTCATAAATTGATAAAACCCTGAATACAGGCTTAAGATATTTTAGCTACATAGGGATCATTTTCCACTACATATTACGTTGTATGAAAACAGCATTGTTCATAAAAAGTGTATTTTTCTCCTCCCTGTTGATTTACCACCACATTAATGTTCTTACCTTCTATGTATTTCTGTGGACGGCTCATCATGCTGAGGCTTCAAGCTCCTGACTTCAGAGTTAGTCCAACTATGTCTGAATCACAAAAACAAAATAGCAAACTGGTGCTAATATGTAATCAGTTCCTTCTATATTTAAAAGAAAGATTAGCATCAAGATTCACCTCTGCGACCCTCACCTCAGGCTTTTCAAAGAGAAGTGAAGCACAACACCTTTCACAGCTCTCTGTTAAAAAAGCAACTTCCTGATGACTTTAAAGGTCAGGGAGGAGGTCTATCTAGCTTAGTTCAACTATTTTGAAACAAATAATAATAATTTTGTACATTTATTAATACAGTAAGTTTGATAATACAGACCCCCCCAAACAACCAAAACACATTTTCAACACTTGTTTAGGTACAAATATGAAAAAATTTCGTTATCTGTGATCCTATTATTATTATTTTTTTTGTAGTCATTTTTAGTTTCTATGCCTGATGTTACATTAGTGTATTATGTATGTATGGGGTTCCGGGTCGCTGCTCGTGCAGTCGACCGGCCAGTCAGCTGAGCAGTTTGTTCTTTTTCTAACTTTAATGCTCTTTTCGTTGTTGTATTTCGCCGTCTAATCGGTATATTTGTATTCTTTTCTTTTTCCTCATTTTTGTGATTTTTGGACTTGTTTTCGACACTCGACATGACCCCAAGGCTCACCTACACCAGGGACTCCCTCATCCACCTGCAGCCGCAGCTGCAGCCCGGCCTCCGGCTTTTCCGCTCCGCTTCCACAGACTACTTTCCGAGGAAATACTCCGGACACGGAAATCGAAAAAACTCACAATAACAAGGTAACCAGGAAGGATTAAGGAAGAGTGGGTGAGAGCCAGACTAAAGAGGGAAACACACAAACCACGACTGCTCCCATCCATTATCCTTGCTAATGTGCGGTCTCTCTGCTCCAAGCTGGACAAGCTGCAAGCCTGCGTCAACCACCTGCATGAGTACAGAACTGCCTCCGTTCTGGCATTCACGGAATCGTGGTTAAACAACAGCGACGACAGCACGCTGCACATTGATGGCTTTTCACCACCTCTTCGTCTGGACAGAGACCGCGAACGCACCGGGAAGCAACATGGCGGCGGCGTAAGTCTGTATGTAAACAACAGCTGGTGCTCTACAGTCACTGTGAGGGAGAAGCTGTGCACTACAGACATCGAGCTTCTGGCTGTTTCCCTGCGCCCCTACTACCTCCCCAGAGAATTCCCACAGCTTTCATCATCTTGGTTTACATCCACCCCAGAGCTGATGCAGCTAAAGCCACAGAGTACATCACCAACACTCTGTACAAACTGGAACAATTATCACCGGACTCTCCCAAGTTCATCCTGGGTGATTTCAACCACTGTTCCCCTGACAAGTCGCTTAAAGGATACCAACAGTATGTTTCATGCAGCACACGTCAGGGGAAGACTCTGGATAAATGCTATGGCTCTGTACCAGATGCATTTAAAGCCCTCCCCTCCCCCTCTCGGCTCAGCAGGACCACCACACCATCCTGCTGGCCCCTGCTTACACCCCAGTCAAGAGGATTAGAAAGGTCTCCAAAAACATCAAGCAGTGGACAGAGGAAAGTATCCTCACCCTACAAGGATGTTTCGAAGCCACTGACTGGGACAGCCTTCTTCTCCCTCTGATGACATTGACGAACAAGTCAACACGGTGACATCATACATCTCCTTCTGTGTTGACAAGATTATCCCCTCAAAAACAGTCTAACAGTCTCCATCTACCTCAACAACAAACCTTGGATCACCAAGGAACTCAAAGAAAATCCTTAATAAAAAAAAAAGAGGATGTTCTTCACCGGCTCTGCACTGGACAAAAAGGAGGTCAACAGGGAGGTGAAGAGGGCCATAAAAACTGCTAAACTGGAGTATAAAAACACAGTTGAAAAAAATTCACCAAAGGGGACCTCCACTCAGCCTGGCAGGGCCTCAAAACCATGGCCTCTGTGAATACTGCAGTCACCACCCCCAGAACCATCCAGGTGGAGGGCAGCAACCCCTCCTCCCTCCCTGACGACCTCAACGCTTTCTACACCAGGTTTAGGACGGACAACATGGCCCAGCTTGAGGAGTCCAGATCCTCACTCAAACCTGGCAGCTCTGCACTCACCTTCAGATCTGAGGACGTGGTGAGAGCCCTCAAGAGGACCAGGGAGAGGAGCTCACCCGGCCCTGACAACATCAGCAGTCGAGTTCTGAGGCACTGTGCAGGGCAACTAGGAAGTGTGTTCCGGACTCTATTTCAACACTCAATTGACAGTCACACCGTCCCCCAGCTGTGGAAACACTCCACAGTCATCCCCATCCCCAAAGAAACAACCCAAAGTCTTTGAATGATCTTCGTCCTGTTGCCCTCACCTCCCTGGTGATGAAGGCCATGGAGAAGATCATAAAACAGCACATTGTAAGAGCAACTGACCTCCTGATGGACCCACTCCAGTTTGCTTACCATGCACGCAGAGGTGTTGATGATGCCAAAATCTTCATCTTGGACTCCATCCACAAACATCTGGAGCTCCCTGACTCCTCCGCCAGACTTCTGTTTGCTGATTTCTCATCAGCATTCAACACTCTGCAGCCTCATATCCTGGCCACTAAACTTTCCACCCAATTTCACCTGGATGATCAGCTAATCCTGTGGATATTGGACTTTTTGACCAACAGGACTCAGAAAGTTTGGGTCAACAAGTCTCTTTCCGGTCTCCGTTCCACCTCCACTGGCTCCCCCCAGGGCTGTGTGCTCTCCCCCCTGCTCTTCATCCTCTACACCGATGACTGCAGATCCACACAGCCCAACTCTCACCTGGTTAAATATGCTGACGACGCAGTTCTCCTGTCACTGCTGTCAGGCCCCTCACAACACCACGGGCCCACTCTTCAGGAGTTTGTAGAGTGGTGTGACAGCTCCAAACTTGAATTGAATGTGAGCAAAACCAAAGAGATGATGGTGACCTTCAGTCACCACCACCATCCACGGGAAGCCAGTGGAGGTAGTTGAGGAGTACAAATACCTGGGAACCATCTTCGACAACCTCCTGAAATTCTCTGCCAACACAGAGGAGATTCTCAGGAGGTGCCACCAACGGCTATACCTCCTTAGGAAACTCAACTCCTTTGGAGTCAGCACACCCATCATGATGACTTTCTACTCTGCCTTCCTGGAAAGCATCATGACCTTCTCCATCACCTGCTGGTTCCACTCCCTCAGCCTTCAGAACAGGAACAGACTGCAGCACACTGCATCAGTGTGCTCTAAAAATCATTGGCCTGCCTGTCAGAACTCTGGCACAGGTTTTCAGCCAACAGGCCCTTAGACAGGCAGCCGAAATCATCAGTGACTCCTCTCACATTCTTCACCCCCTCTGGGCGACGCCTCTGCTACATTTCCTGCAGGACTGAGAGGAGGAGAGCCACCTTTGTCCCCAAAGCCACTCTGCTTTTTAACTCCAGCCGATAAGAACATTTCCCACACCCATAAACATAAACTACACTCTTCCTACACTACTGACACTTTATTCACTTTTAGTCACTTGCAGTTATTTATTCACCTTCAGTCACTTTAATTTTAAAACTGTGTAATTTTAAAACTATATATACTGTATATTCTGTGTATTTATTATTTCACTCCTATTGCCTGTTCTTATTGTCCTTATCTTCAACGTATGCTGCTCGGTTGTTTGTTAATTGCCCCTTGGGGATAAATAAAGTCTTCTGATTCTGATTCTGATTATAACATGCTAAAGATTTTCTCTTGCATGAGTCAAGTTTTATTTTGCTGCACAGATTTGTAATTTTAGTTTTTTAGAATAAACTGCCAAATATTTTTTAAAACATGTTTCACTCTTGCTTGTTTAACACTATACAAACATTTCAGTAAGGACGGATCATTCAAAAGAATAAACATGATTTATTGATGAACAAAATATAGATAAATGTTTGGCGGTTTGCCCGTCTCAGCAGAACGGAACCCCAGCTGTGAAAGGGATTACAGCAGGACCCCCCGGAGCCTAGACGCTGATGGTGATGATGAAGGTAGCTTGAGAGATGAGAGGTGGAGATGGGGAGGAGGTGGGTCGCACAAAAGCATCTGCAAAGGAGAAAGACAGATGCGCAGTGAGATATAAAGTACGTGGCATGAATGCTGATTGGCCTGGAAAAGGCTCGGAGAAGGTGATTGGACTAGACCAGTGATGACACAAACAGCTTGACAGTGTGGGAAAGTGGAAGTGATAAAGCTTATATTTAGCTGGCATAATCGAACTAAAATTTATTTTATTGCATTCGTGTTGACTTGGTAAAGTAAAACTGTGAATATGTTTGCTTTAAAGGCCAGTTTACAAGCTGCGGAATAAATTTTTGTATCTTTTCACATTGGAGTCACATTGGATTTTGATTTCTTTAACTGATTTGATTCTGATTCAGTTTTGACTCAGACAGTCAGAAATATTATAATTTTGATCATTTATCAGTACATACCCATATTTTTACATAAAAACAAAGCTGACACTTGTGAGACTTCATCAGAGGTGTGAGCATCACAGCAGATGCCTTTGTGTCAAAGTAACTGAGGAGAAAACAGAAAAACATGAAGGAGATTTTCCTGGCCTGGCTTTTTATAGCAGATAAAATATTACTCAAAAATATTCTGCAGTTGTTAAAAAATGGAAGAAAATCATGAAACAACATATGAACATTACCTGATGCTGCTGAGAGCAAATTTACAGAGGTTTTGTTGGAGACCCAGCTAAGTGTTTTGCAATTTGGCATAGTTTGTAAAGGTTTTCTTCATACTGAACAGCAGAAATTAGGCTTTCTTGTCAGAGGTCATTTTTGGAAAAAAACAAAAACAAAACAGCAGCCTACAGCGCTGTAAACAAAGACTGGTGTGCAATAAGCAAGTGAATAATGCAGAAAACAGAGATTTGAGATGGGAAACTGTTCTTGAAGTACACTGAGAGAGGGGGGGGGGGGGGGGGGCTGTACAGGAAGTGTCATTTTATTGTGGTGAAAACAATAAAATCACAAAACAGCCAAAGTAAGAAGTGTAGTTTTCATCCTCTTTTGCTGCTGGTTCAGTGAATTCTGGTTGGAGAGTGACGAAACCTGCAGCTTCAGAATCTGTGAGATGTCGGTTTCCAACACCCAACAGCATGTATATGTACGTGTCGTCGGGTGAACGGAGGGATGTGTTTGTGTCTGTGTTCACATCTTTGTGGAGAATCTGTTTACTTGCTCTCATTTGCTGTTTTAGCTGTTTGGTGGTTGTTGAAATGGTTTTGTGAGCTTTAACCTGAGATTCTAGGGTTTCTGGCAAAATACATTTATATTTAAAAACCGATTCAGGATTTAATGAATCGATATCACGTTATTTAAGCTAAAATTGATTTTAATCGGAAAATTGATTTTTTAAACCCACCCTTAGGCACACCCCCTAGGGTTGATGAGAATGACTTCCAGACAGATGGACAAACCGATGGTGACTAACCAACTGGACAAAGAACACGGCCATAGTGATAGATGTAGCTATACCAAGTGATAGCAACATCAGGTAAAAGGAGCACAAGAGCTCAAGAAGTACCAAGGGCTGAGAGAAGAGCTTGAACTGTGTTTCTCTGTCCAGAAGAGCACAGTCCTAGGAGTCTCTCCCAGGCCTCTGGTAGAGGACCTGAGCTTGAAGGATAAAAGACCGCCTGCAGGGTGAGAGGGGATTTTACAAAAGTAAAATTAAAAAAATTAAAGCTGTAAACAGCGATGAGAGTGCCCCTGCACTACCAGACGCGCTTAGGTCGTTCTGTGCTGTGGTCCACTTGACTTGCAGCTTGGGTGTGCTGTGGGTCAGCAGAGTGAACACCTCTTATCCCCACTACGTGGCGATGGAGAACACCCACTAACTCTGTGCCCTGATTTATATCATGCGTCAAACCACCAACTGAGCCGATTTTACACAGGTATCTGTACTGCTGCTTAAGTAAAGAATGCCTGGTCTTTTGCCACCTCTGCATTTGCCAATGTTATGGGAATGTTCCCGACTAGCGGAGAGTGCAAAGGAACATTAGCAACATAGCTTGCTAACCCATTAATCTCTAGTAGTACAGCCTTATGCTCCAGCTTAACACAACAAAAAGGAAGGGGGCACCATCTTGTGGCAGTATTATGCAATTGTGCTTTAATTTACAAAGAGGCAGACAATTTCTTCTTCTATGACATTATGTCAAAAACAGGTCAAGCTCACATCACAGGTCTAGTCCAATCATCTTTCTGCCTGCCTTCTTCAGGCCAATCAGCCTCCACTTGGCATTCTTTAAATCTCACTGCTCATCTGTCACTCTCCCTTGGAGACACCTCCCTGCAACCCACCTCCTCCTCTCCCATGTTACTCAGGCTCCATCCAAACCTCCATCTTCATCTCCATCACTAGTGTCTAGACTGTGGGAAGTACTTCCCTAATTCTTATCACCACTGGGATTCGATTTTGCTGTCATGGCCCATCTGAATCTAATCACCAAATAGCTTAATTAATTTCTGTATATCAATAAATCACGCCCAGTTACTTCTAATGATCTCTGCTTATTGAAATGTTAGTTAATATTGTCCTAATTTAAAATGCTGCAAATGGTTCAAAATGTATGTTTTACATGGACATGTTAAAAAAAGACTTTATTTTTTAAAAACTTTGTGCCAAATACTTGGCCCTGTGTGAAAAATTCGGCCTTTGTCTGGTCAGTTTATTTTGTCCAGTCTTTTATTGTCGACTTGTGAACTCTGACTTTAACTGAGACCAGACAGGCCGGGATTTCTTTAGATCTTGTTCTGGCTTCTTTTGTGAGCTCCTGCATGAGTCGTCGATGTCTTCTTGGAGTAATTTTGGTAAGTTGGCCCCTAATTGAAAGATTCCCCACTGTTTTCTTCATTTGTGTATAATGACTCTCACTGTGGTCACTGGAGTCCCAAAGCCTAAGAAATGGCTTTGTAACCCTTTCCAGACTGAGAGATGTCAATGACTTTAAGTGATTTCTTGATTCAACAGGTCTGGCAGCAATCAGTAACCACATTATTTTCAAATATTGAAAACACAATGACAAGAAGTCAACAGACTGGAGGTCTTTATTTCCATCAAGCACAATTGTTTTTTCTGGATCAGTGGCATTCAAACTTTTCCAGGAAATAGTTTTTGCAAAAGCTTAAAAAAATAGAAAAAACCAAAATAAGTGGTTGGAAACTGTTTCAGAGAAAGCACGAGAACAGCGGCTCATAATAATGTAAATGAAGACAAAACATATAAGACACAAAATATTATTCAAGTACATATCTGGCATGTAACTGGTGACCTGTTGAGGGCGTACTCCTCCGCTCACCTTCTGACACTTGGGACTACACCCCTCCCCCTCATTTGTATTCTATTTTTATCCTATTGTATATTTTACTCTATTTATTCTACTGTATATATTATTCTATTTTTATTCTATTCTGTACAGTTGTGTACTGTATTTATTCTTTTTTAATTTTTTTATTCTAATTGTCCTTCATAACTTTTGCACTGTCCACTTCCTGCTGTGACAAAACAAATTTCCCACGTGTGGGACTAATAAAGGTTATCTTATCTTATCTTATCTTATTCTCCCCCCACCAAAGTTTAATTGATTAAGCAGGTAAAGCAATTAGAAGGATATGTTTTTCATGTTATATTATTCAACTCTTCTCTTTAAGTTTTTCCTTGAAGTTTCTTTTAAGTGTTTGTAACATCAGAGTTGGAAAGTGTCATTTCACTATCTCTACCCTGTACTTAGATTGTTTTGTACGCTGAACTTGATGTAAACTGAATACAAACTGTCCAGTTAAGTTATTTCTTTGAGGTATAGTGCACCATTTATCAAACCAACACTTCAGGCCAGGAGCGCTACCTTTTACCTCCGTCCTGTCACAGACTTCTCCATCAGGATTTTCCTCATACCAGTTGCTGGTATGAGGAACCAGTTGTCTGGTTCTTTGTTGTTCCAGTAAATCACCCTAAGAGATAAAAACAAACAAACAATAAATGTATTTTTAATTGCGGGAATAAAAAACTATTTTAACAACAGTGAAACTTATTTATCAGTGATGAGCTGTTCACCCACAACCATGCACCCTCTTTTGTAGTTAAGTGTTCTTTTCTAAACACTAATATAGACTTAAGTGTCACCTCAGCTGGTACAATCCAACTTTTATTATGCACAAGTAGTGGTTAGCATTACTGCCTCACAGCAAGAAGGCCCCAAGTTCAATTCCACCATTTGTACTTTACAGTACTAATGTACAGTACTTTACAATTTCACAGATAGTGTCAGAAGTTCATGTTGCAGATAGAGAGCATTGTGCATTAATGCATTCATCCGAACAAATGAAAAACTCATAGTGGTAGAATATCACTTTTATCCAGATCAGTAGATGTTTAAAGTGTGGAGACTGATTAATGCTGTTTGTATAATATGCTGCAGGGGTGCAGGGAAAGGTAGGACTGACTCCCCGGGAGGGGCAATTGCAAGCCTTGAATGAAAAGGTGTTTTTGTTTTTTAGTTTTTTTGCATTTTTAAAACTTTCTTGTAATACGTGTCATAATTGAGACAAATGATGCAAAATGGTTATATCCACCCTGCACTTGGACTCACAGTCACCTACACAGAAAAACTGCATTAGCAACGTTCTGTCAAAAGAAATGTGCACAGACACAATGAACAGGTTAGGAATGATTCAGCTATAAGCAGAGTCAGTGTTAGATATGACACAATCAAAATAACTCAGCACAGCTTAACACTATCAAATCCTTTAATTTCAAAAAGAGCCAGAGAGAGTGAAGCAGCAGCATCAGCAGGTCTGCCTCCAAATGATGTGACTCAAACTGAGATCATGTAGCAGCAACCAAAAGTTATTCCAAGCGATCACTCATTCACCTGTAAGCTTATCAACACTAACACCAAATGACATTAAACTTTATTGTATGTTGGCCCAGTGGTTCTTAACGGGTGTGCCATGAGGTAAGCAAGACATTTTGAGGAAGTAGGTGTTCTTCAGGGAGATGAAACAGCATTTTAAAATACCACAATGACAGTGGGAGTTAAATAAAAAAAGAAAAATGTAGGGAGTCACATATATTGTGAATAACAACCACCACCGCCCCTATTTTTGTGGTGACCTTTGACCCTCTGTTTACTTGTTCATGTTGAGGTTCAAAAACTTCATCTGTTGAATATTTAGAGAAGACAGAGGGTGGATTAATTAAATAACACAAAATGTGTAGCTGTGTACAGGTAAAAGGACACTGAAATATTCATTAGTAATGATCCAGTATTTATGAGTTATAGCATTTACAGGTTGGAGGACCACAGCTGCAAAGAAACACTGACATGCTAAATAAGGGATAACCACATGTCGAATACATCACAAGCCTCAATCGTTCCTCTTTTTATAATTTTCTAAGTCACTTTAAACTTACAATTAAATGTCTGTCTTGGCATTTTCTCCTATCAATAAAACTTAACAAAGTCTGAATGCTTATATTTTGCAAATGTGCAGAGTAAATATCATCATCTATAGACTTGCAGCATGATGACAGATTTTAAGATATGTGCAGATGATCCTGTTTTTATTCCAGAATAAACATATTATGTTCAAATAGCTTTTATACAGAACTAAAGAAAAGTCGTCTTTACCTTCCCCCACATTGCCACTGTCTGAATGGCTCATCGTTTCAGACTTAAAGATCCTGAGTTCAGAATTAGTCCAGCTGTCTCTGAATAATAGAAGTATTTTAATAAAGATTTATGTTTTACTGAAGCTTTTGACAATAGCAGAAAAACACAAGTATTTGGCGATATTTCTCCTGAAGCTATGTTTGCTCTTCTCTTTAGGCTGTTCAAAAGAAACACTGTACCTCATTTTCATGTTTCACAACTTTCTCATGAATCATGATAACGGGGAGGAGACTTCATCCACAGTCTACTTCCTCATATTTGAATAACACATTTCACAAAATCCATTTTTATACATTTCATGGAAACTACTGTTCGTTTGTAAATTAATAAAAATACCACAAGGACCACAGCCCTGCAGGCACTGCAATCTTCTCCAGAGTTTGATTGCAGGACTCACAACCTTCATCTCTTTCCCCCTTCCTAACACAAAAAACTGACATCACCAGGAATTAGGCATCGAGAGCCGCTAAATTCAAAATATGACCTCACAGTGGAAAAGGACCAAAAAGGAAAAGAAGAAAGACGAAAACCATGTAATCATTTTCCAGAGAGGATTCTCTTTTAACTTGTGGATTTTACATTTTAATTAACTATACATGCATGCATGGTTGATAACCCACTATCTTCTTCAGGCCATCTTCTTCCTTTACTGGTCTTGTGGTCTCAGCGAAAGCTCAAGAGAGACACTCTGAAGTCTTGTCTCTCCTCTTTCACTACCAGCTGTCAATCTCACTCACACTGCATCCTGTAGTCATGTAGTCACAACTGCTCTCCAAAGTTTTCTTTTTAACATTACATTGTTGTCTGCTTATGATAACAATGAACTTGAGTGACATCCCATTTTCATCTGAAAGGTGTTTTATTGAGTTCATCTCAAGACTCTGTGCAGACAGTCAAGTTCTTCCACACCAAACTCACTTATAAATGTCTATATGGACCTTGCTTTATGCACTGGTGCACAGTCATGATGGAGCAGGAAGGGGCCAGCCACAAACTCTTCCCACAAAGAGCTGAAGCGTTAAGAGTTCCTTTCACTAGAACTAAGGGCCTGGGCCCAGCTCCTGAAAAACAACCCCATTAACAGTGTTGGGAAGGTTACTTTTAAAATGTATTCCACTACAGAATACTGAATACATGCCCCAAAATGTATTCTGTAACGTATTCCGTTACGTTACTCAATGAGAGTAACGTATTCTGAATACTTTGGAATACTTAATATATTATCATGCTGTTTACAACTACATGAATGTCCTATTGCTGTGATTTATTACTGTTACTGAAGGTCCGCGGCTCCGAAACGTAGTAAAGGGACCTCTGGCTAATACGTCGGGTTCGTGTCGGGCTGGTAGCCGAAAACTAGCTTTACTTTGTTGTCTGGGTCAACTTTGCTTGCGGGAGACAGAGAGAGGCGTTGAAAGGCTTCTCCAATGGAACTTATTTTTTCCGGAGGAAAACACGAACACGGTGTACAGATGAGTCTTAATAGCTTACTTACAGCTGGGCTCGTCAGGCACTCTTCTTGGCTGCTGTGGTTATTATTATATTTACATGCTTCCAGCTCCCGTTTTTGCTCCGTGACAGCTCGGACTTTTCCTTTCTCTCCCTCCCTCGCTCACAGACACATAACGGGTATGGTAGTCCATTCTCCCTGCAGCACGGACTACACTGCCCATCAGGCTACATGCTTTAGAGCTATGCCTGTAGCATTCTGCCTTTTAGCTTAGCACAACAACAACAACAAAAAAGCGCTCTCTCACCCAGGAAACACGCAGAGAGAGAGCGCGTCACCCTGTAACCATGGCAACCGTAACGCTGCCGCCTGGAACAACAGAACGTAGCTGTCAAACAAACCCAAACAATCCTGACCCGCGACAATATGAAACAGGGAAGTACCGCCGTGTATTCCATTTATTTCAACAAAGTAACTGTATTCTGAATACCACCTTTTTAAACGGTAACTGTAACGGAATACAGTTACTCATATTTTGTATTCTGAATACGTAACGGCGGTACATGTATTCCGTTACTCCCCAACACTGCCCATTAATGTACAAACTGTAGCTGCTGTCTCTGTCCTCTAGATGGAGCTTTAATAACTGAATCAAGACCATCTGCTGGATTAAAATAGGAGGCTCGAGGCGGAGATGAGGTGCAGACCAAACAGGCCTTTATTCACCAACATTAACAGAAAGCAAAACATAAGAAAAAATAAAACAATACAGCACAGTGATGTAGCAGGGAAGTTATCCAAAGCGTAAGTCAACATCTTACTCAAAAATAAAATAACATGTAAGTTGCTTTGAGATCAAAGTTCCTCCAGTGATGATAAAATATAATTTGAGTACACCATAAGGGGTAATCTGATTATTTGTGTAATCTGATTTCACCTTTAAAAGTAATCTGATTACTTAAACTTGTCGAGGAGATTCATGCCAACACACGTTTCCCACATTAACCTGCTCTGCGGTTTATCCTCTGTGCTGGACAGGCTGGTTATTCTACAACTGGTTGTTGCAGATGTGCATTGCTGCCATCTACTCTTCATTTTTATTTAGCTCAGTTTGCATTAGTAATGATGCTTACACATACATTCAGTAAGGAAGCTCTGTATTCACTCATCTGCCTGCGTTCCTGGGTGCTTTTGTGCTGTTAGTCTATTCTTTAGTCTATTCAGTGTGGAACCAGCTTCCAGTTTGGATTCGGGAGACAGACACTATCTCTACTTTCAAGATTAGGCTTAAAACTTTCCTTTTTGCTAAAGCATATAGTTAGGGCTGGACCAGGTGACCCTGAATCCTCCCTTAGTTATGCTGCAATAGACGTAGGCTGCCGGGGATTCCCATGATGCATTGAGTTTTTCCTTTCCAGCCACTCACTATGTGTTAATAGACCTCTCTGCATCGAGTCATATCTGTTATTAATTTCTGTCTCTCTTCCACAGCATGTCTTTCATCCTGTTTTCCTTCTTCACCCCAACCGGTCGCAGCAGATGGCCGCCCCTCCCTGAGCCTGGTTCTGCCGGAGGTTTCTTCCTGTTAAAAGGGAGTTTTTCCTTCCCACTGTCGCCAAAGTGCTTGCTCATAGGGGGTCATATGATATGATTGTTGGGGTTTTCTCTGTATTTATTATTGTGCGATCTATTGTACAATATAAAGCGCCTTGAGGTGACTTTTGTTGTGATTTGGCGCTATATAAATAAAATTGAATTGAATTGAATTGAATTTACATCAGTTTTACTTTCCCATGTTGTAACTTCTGTCATCTTCACTCTGATCCACTCATTTTATTACCCACCGTAAGCCTGCCTTCATCTCATCTCCAAGTTATCCTGGCCAAAATGAGTTCCTCATCCAAGTATTAACCTGCTTCATCTCTGCCACCACCAGCATCTAGACTCCAAAGGGCCCTTGCCTACTTCCTGCCACTGTTAGACTCTACTCTGCTATGCAGCTCCATCTGAATAGTTCATTGCTCAAACTTCAATAAATCATGTTAAATTCCTTAAAATGAGCTTTATTGAAATGTCTGCTGTTCTCATTTTGTCATTTTTTAGTGTTATTATAAATGTAGATTGGGTAACGGTAACTGTGTAGGAAACTGCACTGTTGCATGATACATGCAACCAAAATAAAGTCGTTTGTAAAGATGAGTCCGGAGTGTGCAATGGCAAGTTTGGTGTGAAATGGTCAGGTCCATCTATAAGGGCAAGGAGTGTTTCATGTATGTAAATAAGTCATCCCCTTTATTTCATTACAGTGTTCAGATTGTTAAAATATTATTTTCTTTAATTGTCACAAAATAATGTGTGCCCCAGTCTCCAGTGAAATGTAGTACTGGATGAATGGTTATTCCTCCGTTCTACCACAAGAGGGAGTATGCCCTGAAATGAGCAGTCTACAAGGGCTAAACACAGTGGGCCACTCATTGTAATGTAGTGGGCCTAGCAAGAGTTAAGAGACTGGTTACAAAACGTGTAATACAGTATTATGTATGGTAATCCTCATTATGTTTGTAATCATCTTTTAATCTTGATTTCATTTATTCTACTGTAAGATGTATTTGTTGAGTTTGAAATATTTCAGTCCACTGTGACGATGGACTGTGTCTGTATATTTGCAGATTGTACACCAAAGGCTGACACATTAAGCCACAAAGGTTTTATTTAAGTGTGCAACACTTCTCCTCCCCTTGTATGGTAGACAGCTGTGTGGTGCAGACTTATAAGTGGCTGTCAGTGGTGGAGAACTCATGCATTTCTCTGGATAAGGCAGATATTTGACCATAATACACAGTGCCCAGCTTTGTGAAAAACCAACACAGCATATCAGCACAAAGACCTCATACCAACTGTCATTCCAGTAGTGGATGGTTAGTGATTTGAAGTTGTTTTCCAGCCATAAGACCTGGGCACCTTAAACCATGAACTTCTCTGTATACTAAAGTATTCAAGAGTCAAATGTAACGCAGAGAGAACAATGATCCCAGGCACAGCAGCAAATCTGCAAAACAAGGAAAAGGAAAATAATCAACATGTTGCAATGGCCCAGTCAAACTCCACACTTCAGCTTGTGGTACTGTGGTGAGAGATTAGTGAGCAGAGTGAGATTGATCGTCAGACTACTGCTTCTACTACTGCTAATATACTAATACGACTAATAATAATGAGAAGTTATTGCTTCTAAAGGTGATAATCTTTGCTGCTAATCTTCTAATCTGTTAATCTGGAACAGTATAGTTTGACATATTCAAGTCATCAGCACTTTTTTTACTTCCAGATGTTTGTTTTTTTGTTATTTTCTGAATGAGTGTGAATTAGGGTGACCATATTTTGATTTCCAAAAAAGAGGACACTTAGCTCAGTCATGAAGAACTTGCTTAAAGAAACATATTTAACATATTTAAACGATGCCTTCTCTGTGCGGTTAATGAATTATGAAATAAAATATGTCATATAGGCTTTTACAAGTCAACAAGTGCAAAAAAAACAAACAAACTTAAAAACCTCTGGAATTAAATAATGGTACAGAAATAATTCCTCATCTGCATAAGAAAAATTACCAGTACTGGGTCGGCATGAGGGCTGGACTGGGACAAAAAATCGGCCTTTGAATGAAAACAAACGCTGCTGTGACAGTGATGTACACTGTCTTATTGGTATATGTATGATTTCTATACATTTTACATCAGATGAAAACTTTGGTTGTAAGATTCAGGAAATTATTTATTAAAAACGAGACATTTTAAATGAGAATAAGAAAGAAAAGTATTTCTTTGAGCCCCCCTTTCCCTGTTAATGCCCTACCTGCCCCCCTGGCAAAGCTTTCCTAGACTCGCCCCTGCACAGTTACCAGCTGTCAGCTACTTAGAAAAGAATCCTGGTGTTATTTGTCTCTCAGAAACAGTTCATAACTTCCCTTCAACTCATTCACCTAAAAGGTAAACCTGTTTCTCCATCACCTGTTCATCTGTATCTGAATGAGATTTTCCAGAGTCTAAAGCCAATGAGAAGATTTTTGTTACCAGAACCTCTTGTTTCAGTACACCTGTAGTCTTGATTTTTTCACATACACTGTAAAAAAGAAAATGTTGAGAAAACGTAAAATTTCAAGGCAACATGATGCAAGAGATTTTTGAGTTTTCTCAACTTTTGCCAACTGTTGTTGACTCAACTAAGATTTACAAGTTCTGCCAACTTGGATCTTCTTGTTCACCTAATTAGGATAATCCTGGAAGTCTAACGAAGAAATTCTGGTTTCAATGCCATGTATTTTTGCCTTCACCAAACACAGATATTCTTGTTGAGTAATCATACAATTCTTACTCCAGTGAGTTGAAAATTTACCTATATAAACAAAGGAAAATGTATGTTTTTATTATACTTGAAAAAACACTTAATAGATAGATATAGAATAAAACAAAGCACAATTCAATGTTATCTAAAAGCTTATTTATTTTGTTCAACAGTCTTTTCAGTACATTTCAGAATGTCATGGGTAGTAGGGTGAATTTCTGTTAAAAAAAACAAAAAGAAAGAAAGAAAAGAAATAACAAACAAAAACGTGTTGCCAGTTTCTTTTGGGTGCTTTGAGCACCCCAGCAGAGACGTTAAAATTCTAGAGTCCAGAACCAAAAAAGAAAAGTGTCCAGCAACTTAATAATTCATGCACACACACCCTGACCGTCTTGTAAAAGCTGAACATAACTATTGCACATTAAATAGGGTAGTGCTACAAACGATTGCCTATGCACCCAGACATTGACATTTTACACAGGCTTACTATGATGAACTATGGAAGTTAAAAGGTATTAGAAATGTTACCATCAATGAAGAGGAAACTAACACTATAACAAATCTTTTAAAATACTACAAGACAAATTTTCACCATATATTCTCAACAATACAGATTCATCTGACTAAAATTTACATTTCGAATAATGATTTATCCACTTCACCTTCATATTGTCCGACCAGGCCAAAATAAGATGGCCTGAATTGCTTCAAAGGTAAAACTCATCTGCTTTGGATAATCAATGTTGAGGGCATACAGAAGGCCAAAGAGGTGTGCCAGGGCAGTAGAGAGATCTGGAATGTTATGTAGCACAATATCCCCTTCCAACACAACTGCATGTTCTCGCACAGACGTATCAGCATCGTCATCTTGTAGGATGGTGAGGATGGCAACTGATGCACCGTTCAACACTGGTTCCAAAATGTCAGTGTCCTGAAGAAAAGTAAAATATGAATTATTGAAAGCTAAGAAAAACTAAAGACAAAACAAATTTCTAAAGATTTTAACTTTAACCTCTATACCATGCTGGTCGTTTGACCCATGGAGGTTTTAAGAAGAAAAAGCTTATTTTCTTTTAATTAATGCCACCTTGTGAGTTTTGCACAAAAATATTTTCTGCTATGGAACAACCACTAACAATGCCCAGCTGCTGCTCAGCAGAAAAAAAGGAGTGAGAGTTATGACAACTGCAATCCCCACTATAAAATTATCTGGACTGCACTGAGAAAGTGTACATTTCCATTTTGGATAAACTCATCCTTTAAAAACATCTCATAGCAATTAGTTTTACTTGCATTACTTTTTTGTACTTACTAAGCACTTCAGGAAAACCTCTGTTGCATCTTCTCTTGAGGAAAATGGGCAGGCCTCTCAGTGCCCGTTGGACACAGTGTTGGATGTCTAAAGAGTATTCAGTGGAAAACAAGAATTTCAATTAGTGAAGTAACATGGTGTACTATACACAATGCAAAATCAGAACTGTCATAGTAATGAAAGTAAAGCACAGGTCAGACCCAGCAACACGCAAAACGTACCCCCCCCCCCCCCCAAAAAAAAAACAACAACAACACCATGTTAACAATTTTACTTTCGTTTTACAAATTAAATAAAATACTGCCAAATAAGAACAAAGCAATGACTCATGACATTCATTTTTACTGACATATCCACTGATGTGTTTTGTTTGAAGCCAACATCTTTTTCAGTTTCTGTTAAGAGAAAAGTATACTCTCTTCTAAAAATGTCAGATAAAGGAGCACTTCACTCACCTGTTCATCAAGTTTATCCAGGAAGTCTTCCATCTCCTCACCAAGAACTCCCTTCTTAGACCAGTACAGTTTCAGCAGGCCAGGCACAACTTTGTCAAGGGATGCATTGAAGGTCCCCAGGAGGTCTTTGCTTGTGATCCGATGAAATTTTCAGATATCTAAACAATACATTCACCAAAATATTGTCATTTATTCAGCACAGAAAATTCCTGGGTAGCTGTCTTGGACAGTCTGCACCATGTTATATGCCTGACTGTGTCATCAACAGCAAAACCTACCTACTTCAAAAATCTCTCATGAATACGTCTTTTGCACAGGAATAGAAACACCCCCCACAAAACCCAGTATCAATATGAAAATACATATTATGTTCTAAGTTGCACCAAAATCTGTGACCAATCAGATTCTGTGACCTGCCTTAGTATTCTTTCCCTAACAATCTCAGACTATAGAAGTCCTATTTCTAGCACAAAAAGAAAAAAAATACATGCTAAGTCAAAATTATGAGATTGCCTTTCTGTTTCACAATTTCGATTTAGCATGGGGACTCTTGTACTGGCAGAAATGTTCAGGGTAAGGATTTCAATATAACACTGGCAAGGGCCTTGACTGGAGTGGTAGCACAAGATAATAAAGTTGGCCAATGCATTACCCCAGCAAATACCGTACTGCTTCAATATAAGTATAAATCATGCCCAATTTGAATAATAATTAAATTATAAATAAATTAGGACAGTCTTACCTCCTCAGAGGAAAACAGCGCAGGTCATCTCTCCTGGACCTCAGATACCATAGGCTGACACTCCACGACCTCTCTCCGCCTGAGAGAAAATGTTTGCAATAATGAAACATTTCAATATAATGTAGAAAAAAAACCGAGAAAAAAAAGTTACGGATCGGACTCCCCGATCCTTACTGCGCATGTGCAAAGTCGGACCGTACAGATCGCGTCTACCCGTGGAATTGTACATAAAATCAATACTCCACCAACAAAAAGGCTCTCAAAACAATACAATACAATACTTTCCACAGCTTTGAAGGATGGGTCAGGTGTATCCTTCGTGGCCCACCCTATGCCAGAATTCATAGCGCGGCCCAGCCGATTCTAGTTTCAAACAATGGCGGCAGCCACTTAGTTTTAATATTACTCTTATTACTCTTTCTGGGTCACAAAGTAAACTTTTAAGGTATTTTCAGGCGAGAATGTAGCTGTGTAAATTTCATATATCTGCTCAGTTTATTAAGACAACACATTTTTGCAAAAATGCTTCTACGTTTTCGGAGACGTCTGTTACCACCAGCTTCGATAGCTAGCTAGGGATTCAAGGCTTGCTAGAGCAGCGAGAACAGCGAACTCCTGGCATATCATTTTCAACCCCCCGCGCGGTCCTTCGCTAGCTTAAACATGATATATAAGTCCCTTAGATGACTTAAACATGTTATTGTTTGGCTTTTTTTCAGTGCTTTACTCGTTCCACCCTCCTGGGTCCTCAGGAGGATGCAGCCTAGCGCTTGTAGAAAATCCTAATAACAGATGTCGTTAGCTTACCTGCTAGGGCAAATGGCCGGCAGCTCCCGCACCTGTCCAAAAAAATGGTCAAATAATACACTCCAACTTCAGACCAGGTAAAATCCGTAATGGTCGAAAAATTTTAATTTTCATCCAACTTTGGCCACGTTTGTTCAAAGTTTCTTAGCAGGTTTTCAGTTCAGAACACATCGACAAACCACTATCACACAGTCTGCTCAGACTCGTTTGGTCTAGTTCAAACTTATTCAGACCACGACGTGTGCCAGTCACCTACGGGGTTTCCCACCGGTTCCCAACTCGACTCAAAAAATCTACTCAAAAGTTGATAATCTTTGTTATGCTCGCTAGAAAATCTTAGTTAGGACAACAATGGAAGAAATTTGTTGGGCAGACAAGCTATTTTAGGTTGTAAATGGAAAGTTTTATTTCTAAGTCAGTTTAATTTGAAAACTTTACTCAAATCAACAATTACTAGTTATCGTTTTTACAGTGTATGAGCAGGCTTTGGTAGCATGCAGGTTAAGAATATGTGCATATAACCAGAGAACAAAGTAACTTTTTTAATCCTAAAATCATTGGCTATTGCCCTGAATGCGTATTGCTACCAGTTCTAAAGTTTTTATAATAAAACTGTATAGGTAAATGAAGCTTTTAAATATTTGATTTTTTAATTGAATATAATTTGTATATATGCTAATATTAAAATTTAATAAAGTTAATGTTAAAAATAAGACGCTAGCCAGGCATTCTTCTTCCACTGACGGCTGCGGGTGTGTTGCGTGAGATTCATGAATAAGAATGTTTGAGTCACTGTTTAATTATGATTTTTAACTTAGCTTACAAATAAAATAACATAATAAATGACAATAAAATAATATTAATATTAATTAATATTAATTTCAGATCTTGATTTGCTTAAATAACTTGCTCATCTGTGCGGTTTATCTATTTATAGGGTTTTTATTATTGTGCATTTGTGTCTTAAAAACATTTTATAGATTTATATTTTTTATCATTTTCAACATACTACAGAATTAATTTCAAGAGACTCAAAGCTAAAAAAGTACCACGTTGTTTATTATAATTTCTCAAACTGCACATCTACAGCTCAAAGCAATATCCATTCATTTTCTGCAGTTGTTTTTTTTCTTGTTATTTTATTACATGTTTTTAATTAAACAGTTTTTGGATGGAAGCTTGATAGTTTGAGGTGTTAGCTGTCAGGGTGAGCTGTGTGGTAAGACCCCAAACACAGGACTCAGAGACAGAATAATTAGGGCAGCTTCATTGGCTGTGGAAAAAAAAACCCAAACAAAAAAACAACAACAAAAAAAACAAAAAACAATTTTTATTTATTTATTTTATTTTAATTTTTTTAAGTGGCAGGTAATTTCAAATGGAATATTTCTATCAGCCCAACACACAAAATGTTTGTCACGCAGTGTGTTGCTAACTAAAGGTCGAGTTGCTGTATTTCACAATGAGAAAATAAAGAGCCAATTTCACTCAGATATCAAGAAAGATAAGAAAGACAGGACAGGAGAGGAAGAAGAGAGGTTTGATTTAAAGGTAAGGATTGCTCAGCGGGGTTTGATAAAGTGCAGATTTAAAGCTTGTAAGTCCTCATGTGTTGAAATTGGATATTGGGTCTCTACATGTGACATTATGTTTTTTCAGATTATGAAACATGCTGCAAATCAGACTGAGGTAGACTAACTGTTATTTAAAGGTCTCATGAAAATCCTCTGCAGGTTAGTGCAGGATACACAGGTTAGTTTGCTGTACTGTGACGGATTTAAAGTAACGAACAGTGTGCGAGTTGTACAGTGGCTATGGTTTCATTTTCAGAGTTAATCTCTACTACGCTTGATGTAACCTAACATGAATTTTTGCTGTTGATGCTGAGATTTATTGACTGAATTTCATCTTCCTACCAACTTTATACAGCCTAGAAAATAAGACAGCATAAACAGCGTACTGTCAGTGTAGAGGATTGAAATCAGCCAGGACAACTCATGACGCATCCGGTTACAATTTGTCGAATTCTGTTGTGTACATCCACAAAGCAGCAGCTGATCACAGCCTGTACACCAAGGAAACCTACTGGAGCTCTTACTAGAAATTGTTATTTGTGATTCTTTTACCCACACCGAGCCATTACAACTAATTCTAGGGTTCCCCCACTTGCTGAGACTGTACACATTTTCCTGTTTAGAGGCAAAAACACCATCTACAATGTAGGCAATAGAAAATAAATATAGTCTTTATTTTCCTTCTTTTCCTTTAGATTCAAGCTGAGTATAATTAGAATAAATGAAGGTTGGACTAAAGTTTGCATTCCTTTCTACTGATATTATGTTTTTATTTTTGGACAAAAATAGAAATGTCCTCCAAAGAGCTAATTTTTACTTTGAGTACATTTTAGAGCTTGTAATTTTCCTTGAGTAAAGAAATTGAATCATTACTTCAACTTTCACTGGAGTATTTAACAGCAGTATTTGTACTTTTACTTAAGTACATAATGTCTATACTTTTGCCAACTTTGCTTTTGTTACACAAAAACAACAAAAACTTTATTTCTGGTTGCTGTATGTAGTCTTGTAGATTGTCTTCACATTTTGAAAGTTTTTTCATTTGTCACAGTTCAAACAGTCAGCCATAGTTCTTGTGTATAGTATTTTTAGTCTTACTGTAAACATTCCCCTCCTCCTTTAAATTATGGTAAGTCAGATAGCTGTGGAAACCATAGCTGCATTAACCAAACAGGAAACAGCAACAAAGTTCACGGAAGAAACCACACGTTGAAGTGTTACACACCCCCCTTTGCTTGTTTGTTTCTTCTTTTTTTTAACTAAATATCAAATATATCAAATACACTGATGTTAAAGGACTGAATGTGTACTATAGTTTTGTCTTAATTTATGTGCAGATAGTATTGTTTTATCTTTGCATACCTGTTTTAACCTGTAAAAATCAGTTTTGTTTTTCTGATTTGACTCTTTATCAGCACATGAAATGTTCTTACCCTCTGTGTAGCTCTGTGAACAGCTTTTCACGCCTTGGCATCAACATCCTGACCTCAGTTATTCCTGTGAACAGAAATGTGAACAGAAACAAGGAGCTCCTCCGGAATGGCTTCACCTATGACACATGAAAAACATTGTGAATCTTCATGTTTTAATGACAAACCGTACCTCAGACGGCCCAATGAACCGAGGGGCTAGTTTCTTTGATTCAATTCGTAGAGGTACGTACTTGTATTAGAGCCAGACTTTCTGGCCAACTTGATAGGTGTCAGCTGGAACACGCTGACGATTTGCTAGATGTTTATTCTGTTCAGCTGACCTGAATAGAGTGCCCCGTGTGGTTCTACAAAAACTGTGACAGTGGTGCATGTTATGCAGCATGAAAGATACTGCTAGTATCCCTTCAGTGATGGACAGTGCAGGGGTAGGTTCCCCTAGGAAAGCCTCAAATGGAGAGACTCCAGTGGCTGCAGATGTCATTAAATTGCGGGTGTACTCCACCCATGCCAACTGGGAAACCCATGTGGACGTTTGATGAGGCCACACACCAAAGAACCGCCTACAGCTCCTGGTTGGCCCTCTCTGCTTGGCTGTTGGTCTGCAGATGGAACCCAGAAGACAAATTGACTTGGCTCACTATTTCCGTACAGAATTGCTTCCACACACACGAGATGTTAACTGGGACCCTGATCTGACATAATATCTTGAGGAATGCTGTGTAATCGAAAAACAAGGTCTCTTAACAGTGTAGCAGTCTCGAGAGTGGTGGGCAACTTGGGTAAGGCAACAAAGTGGTTGTTTTAGAAAAACAATGATGGTTAGAATAGTGGTGTTACCTGATGGAGGTAAGCCAGTAACGAAATCCAAAGCTGTGAGACCTTGGCCTCTTGGGCGTAGGAAGAGGTAGAAGAAGGCCAGCGGGACGGCATCTTTTACTAGAGATGGCCACCAAAATAGATGTTTTGAAAATAGACGTTTCCCGGGTGACAGATGAATCTGTCTGTGTGCGCCCAGTGGATGACTAAAAACACGAGGAAGCAGGGGTTGTTGGGTATTGTGGTGTGTTGCATGTGTGGCTGGCAGATTGTGAGCTGCAACTGCAGTAAATAAAATGGCTCAAAACAACACTCTCTGGACTCGCCATGTGTGTATCACACCACAGTGGTGCCGAAACCCAGGAGGCGGCACGGTGGGTCCTTACAGGAGCCAGGGAAGGGAGGAGCTGCCCCAGATGCTGGCTAAAATGGCGGCCACCCAGCGGGAGCAGGTGGCAGTGGCGCCGCCAGCGGAAAGAGCTGCGGGACAGGACTAGGCTGAGCGCCACCTGGGGCAAAATGCGGAGCGGGCAATTCAGCTCCAGGCTTGGTTGACACCGCTGCCGCCAACCACACCGGTGGAACCTGGTGGTGGGGAAGCGGTGGAGGAGCCGTGTGGGGTACCTCGGCAGCCCGAGGTGGTAGATGAGGCGCACGGGGGTCCGCGCCTGCCGAAAGAGGGGGAACAGCTGGGTGAAAGGCTGCTCCTGCTGGGAGCGGTGGAGGAGCCTCTCCAACCGGAGGCGGCGGACAAGGCGCGCAAGGGTCTGTGCCGGCCGGGGCTAGAGGGGCAGCTGTGCGAAGGGCTGCTCCAGTCAGGAGCGGTGGAGGAGCCGTTCCAGCTAGTGGTGGACGAGGTGTGAGAGGGTCCGTGCCCGCTGGAGGCGGAGGAGCCACTCCAGCCGGAAATGGAGGAGTTGCACGAGGATCCACTCCAGCCGGGAGCGGTGGAGGAGCTGCTCCAGCCAGGAGCGGTGGAGGAACCGTGTGGGGAGATGGAGGTCCCCGTGCCAGGGGAGCCTGCTCGATCTAGGTCCGAGATTGAGGCGCAAGATGCTCCGGAGCAACGGATGCCGGCCCATCCGCCCGTGAGCAGGGGCTCACAACCATGCCTGCAGGGTCGTGCTGGCTCGCCAGGTGACTGTGGGCGGCCTCCGGAAGGGACACGGCCCTGTTGCTGAGGTCGGAAGCCGGTTGGGGAGAGTAGGTTTGGCCAGATGGCTCCCTGGCCTCAATCTGGCGATGGGGGTGTGTGGTGAGGCGTGGTCAGCGGTGCCGTGCGGACGTACCTGCACAGCTTCAGCAATCACGTCCGCCGTGTTAAAAACACGGGGAAGCAGGGGTTGTTGGGTATTGTGGTGTGTTGCATGTGCGGCTGGCAGCTTGTGAGCTACAGTCGCCGTAAATAAAATGGCTCAAAACAACACTCTCTGGACCCGCTGTGTCTCTATCACACCACATTGGGCTTCTCCTTTTCTGAAGCCTCATGATGTGGTGGGAACTGGTGTGAAAGAGCGTCTGGCTTTGTGTTCCAAGATCCGGGTCTGTAGGTGATAGTTAAGTTGAATCTGGTGAAACAGGGCCCACCTGACTTGATGGGCATTTGGGCGCTTGGCAGCTTGTGGGCAAGTCAGGTTCGCATGATCCATCCAGATGAGCATGGGGTGCTAATTTCCCTCCAACCAATGCCTCCACTCTTCTAGAGCCAACTTGACATGATCGCCCACGTCATAGTTTTGCTCTGACGAAGAGAGATGTTGAGAGATAAAAGCACATGGATGCAATTTACCTTTGGTGCATTCTGAGAGGACAGCCTCCACGCCAGAATCAGAGGCGTCCACTTCCACCACAAATGGTTTGCTGAGGTCTTGCTGGACCAGGATGGTGGAGGAGAAAAGCTGCTTGAGTTGATCAAAAGTGTGTTGGGCGGAGGGTGACCACTGAAAAACAACTTTAGGTAAGGTGAGTTGAGTTAGGGGCCCAATGACCTTGCTGAAGTCCCTAATAAACCATTTATAAAAATGGGAAACCTGAGAAACCTTTGTAAATCTTTCCGAGTCTGGGGCTCAGGCCACTCCACCACGGCCCTAATCTTGGTTGGGTCTGCCCGGAGCTGCCCCTGCTCCACAATGAAGCCCAGGAAAGAAACTGTTTGCATGTGGAAATCACACTTCTCACCTTTGACAAATAGGCAGTTTTCCAGAAAGCGCTGTAAGACGAGACGGATGTGGTTCACATGGTCGGAGTGAGTCTTGGAAAAGATGAGAATGTCATCCAGATAGACAAAAACGAAATGGTTAAAGTCCCTCAGAACATCATTCACCAGAGCTTGGAAAACAGCAGGTGCATTGGTCAAACCAAATGGCACGACAAGATACTCGAAGTGACCTAGGTGAGTGTTGAAGGCAGTCTTCCATTCGTCACCTTTTAGGATTCTGACCAAGTGGTGGAGGTCCAGTTTAGTGAAACTGGTGGCTCTAACATCCCGATGTTGTTATTGTTTAGACCGTTGTAGGGCCATGGGAAGTTAACTAAAATACTGTTCTTGTATATTTTTAATATTTTTAATATTTATTAGGTAAATTTTCACATTATTTGAACCTTGTGTTCAGTGTTGAGCCATCAGTCTACAACTATCTGCCCTTTCTGCAGATTCTGTCAGTTCTACTCAAATGTCACAAAGGAGTCAAAATGTTATATCTCACAGGAACATTATCTGAAAAAGATTTTTCAAATATTGTTGAACATTTAATTAAAATCCCAAAAGGTTGATTCTGTTCATCTGGATGTAGTTTTCATTGCAAGAATTTGATTAAAATGTTTTCTTGGAAAATAAAATGCCAGTGTTATGGGTATGTTTGCTAGGAGAGTGCTAGGTGACATTCAGGGAATGTTCTGTGACTGTTTGCTGAATGTTCAATGCAACCCCCACCTGCAAAAAAAAAGTAGTGGCATAGCTTGTTTATCTATTAATCTCTGTTAGTAGTACACCCATATGTGCTCCAGCCTAACACAACAAAAAGGAGGACAGCACCACCTTGTGGCAATATTCTGCAACTGTAATTCATAGGAAGGCACTACGTCTTCTGTGATGTTATGTCAAAAACTGCATGTTCAACTGTTTAATACCACTTTTTAGGGCAAAATGAGATGGTGGGTCACTGTGGTGTTCAGTCTGGGCTCAGTCCAACACGAGAGAGAAGGAGAAAGCACATTTTTTTAATATCAGGGATCTCAAACTCCAGTTCTTGAGGGCCGGTGTCCTGCAACTTTTCCTTGTGTCCCTGTTGACACTCCTAGCAGGACACGCACCACTGGCAGACATCTGTTCAAATGCCCAGGCAATAAAATCAAAGCATTATTTGCTCCTGCCACAGTACTAGGTCTGTGACCCAGTATTTGTGTTTCATTCTTTGTGATTATATTATTTGATTATTGTTGATTCATGGTTTTGGTTCTCTTGTTTTCTGTGTGTGTTATATTCTTGGTACCTTGGATTTAGGTTTCTGTTACTTTGCCTTCCCCATGTCCCATGTCTGGTTACTCTTGTCTCCATGTTCCTTCTGCCTCCCCAGTCACTCGTGTCTTTTGTCACTCCTGTCACTGTGCCACTGTGTTGTCTTTGTTCAGTGTCAAGTCTGCGTCTCTGTCTTATACTTCCTGTTTTACTTTGATGGTCCCTTGTCTCATGTCAGTGTTGCTAGTTTTGCTTCCCCTTGGTGTTGTCATGTTTGATTACTCCCAGCTGTCCTCTCCTCCTGTGTCTCATTCCCTTGTTATCCCTCAGTGTATTTAAGCCCTGTGTTTTCCTTGCTCTTCGTCGTGTTGTACCCTCATTTTGCTGTGTGTTTTTCCTCCGTGTTTCTTAGTTTCTGGTTCTTGAGTCCAGTTTTGTTCCTAGTTTCATTTTCAGATTTTGGTTTGTTTTTGTGAAGTATATTTTGTAAAAGGTTTGTTCAGCATTAAAGCTGCTGTTTTTAGTTTTCATTCTGTGTCTGTGACTCCTGCAATTGGGTCCTATCCTACCTCCCACACAGCACACCATGACAGCTCCAGTCTTTATTTTTGTGAAATATTTGGACTGAACCCTCCAGACCACTCCCGAGCACTTAGGTCTTCAGGTCAGAGGCTACTGGTGGTCCCACGTACTAGGTTTAAAACACGTGGGGATCGGGCTTTTCAGGCACTGGCACCTAGGCTGTGGAACTCCCTGCCGTTGTCTTTACGCTGTCTAGACTCTACTGACTCCTTTAAAAAGCAGCTGAAGACATTTTTATACAAACGGGCT
>NW_020327094.1:32500-54921 GCF_001858045.2 Oreochromis niloticus
GGTTGCCTTTCTAATTTTTTTTCTCTATAAATCAGGTCTTTCATATTTTCGTATGATAAAACCCAGAAAACAGGTTTAAGATATTTTACCCAAAAGAGTATTGTTTAATTTCAGAACACGTTACGTTGTATGAAAACAGCATTGTTCACAAAAAGTGTGTATTTTCTCCTCCCTGTCGATTTACCACCACATTAATGTTCTTACCTTCTATATATTTCTGTGGACGGCTCATGATGCTGAGGCTTCAAGCTCCTGACTTCAGAGTTAGTCCAACTGTCTCTGAATCATAAAAACAAAACAGAAAACTGGTTAATTCAACTCTTCAACTCTCTGGCTAATTATTTTAACCAATTCCTTCAATATCCATTGAAAATTTAGCATCAAGATTCACCTCTGCGACCCTCACCTCAGGCTTTTCAAAGAGAAGTGAAACACACCTTTCACAGCTCTCTGTTAAAAAAAACAAACTTCCTGATGACTTTAAAGGATGGGGAGGAGGGTCTATCTACAGTGCAGCTCATCTATTTCAAGACAAATTCAAATAGATAGTAGAGCAGAACAAATTATTTCGGCAACAAAGCTTTTCAAACAGCAGTTAAAAAACCTGCTCAACACTAATAAGCTGTACGAAAACTCGTTTCAGTTTGTTAAGCTACAAGTATGACAAATATTATGATTAAAACATCAACATTTGTGTTTATTTACCATAAACACAACAATAAAATATAACAAAGTGGAACAGAAGACCAGTTACTGTATTATTTAACAATAAGAATAAATGTTATGTTAGGAACTTTTATGCCTTTCTGGCTTAGATTGTTGGATATTAGTGTAATGTAACATGCTAAACATTTTCTTGTGCATGAATCAAGTTGTGTTTTGATTTTTGGCAGAAATTTTGAATTTTAGTTTTTCACAATAAACTTTCAAATGTTTATGAAAAGACATTTCTGTCTTGCTTGTTTACTATTTACTACTTTACTACTTCACAGTGTAGCTTTATGCAGCTACAAGCACATTAAATGTGTTTGACAATTATTAAGATTTCTCTCACTGCACTTTATCTACACTCCACATTTCAATAACAATTTAATTTGTCTTTCATTTAAAAGTATAAAACTGATTATTTTCAGTATCATCATGGTCAGCTATGCTCTGGTGGTCTATTTTACTTAATATGATTTAAAGCAACAAAATATGATTTAGTAATAATGGCACTTTACTCTAAGTTTTGTTCCCAACTTTCTTTAAAAAGGTAATAAACATTTTGACAACCCCCCCCCCCCAACGGACCAAGAAAAGCTGGGTAATAATGGTTGTGTGCCATCATATCAAATTGCACTGATGGTCCAAGTTTAATCCAGTTTTATAGTATAGTATAGGAGTATCCCATTCTTCTGTGATATTGCAGTTTTACACCAAACTTCAAGGTTTGTGACTTTTTCTGTGTTTTTTTGAGCTCAAACAACAGTTTAAGAAATTTAATGCAAATCTATAGCATTTTAGATTCACTAAACTTTATAAAAAATACATCAGATTAAAAATTAGCAATTCAACCTAATTCTTTAGTACCTTTCTAGCATCTGTTTTAATTCTTCTTTTAAAACTCACTAGTTGTATACAGGAAATTTAATCATAAAACCATCCATTCTCTTCTGACAACAATTTAGCTTTTTTTTTCTTTTATTTTGGAGGGGGTGCATAGGCACAAAACATTTTGTGAATTAAATTTTTACAAAGCATTTTAGTAACATATATTCAACAAACAAAAGTGTTTGTTGTATTAAGAAAATCCCTTCTTCAAATATCTGGAGTATCATTTAAAGTTACAATAATGGATTACACAGAGGTGGGAAAACATTTAAACATTACAGTAGATGCGTTTCTGAAAGTCCTGCAACTAAGTTTAAGGTTATACATATCCTCCACGGGAGGACTTCTTCAGTGCCATGTTGTTACACAGAACAGAGCAGCTACCTGAAGTCTGCTCCTACAGATTTGATTATCTTGTTAATAGTGTTACATCCTCACTATGCACATCTTTGGATACTGTGGCTCCTCTGAAAATGAGAGCCTGAAAACCAGAAGTACTTGACTTCCTGATATAACTCTCAAACATGCAACTTAAAGCAGATAACTTGTAAACTAGGGAGGAAATGGCATCTCACTAATGTAAAAGATCTTCATTTAGCCTGGAAATTTTGTTTGCTGCCCTATTAAAAACCACAGCACTGTAGTCAGACTGACAAAGAGTCAGAGCTTTGTTTTGCCAAGCATTCTTTTAACCTTCAATAGTAATGACTTCATAAATTTCTTCATAAATAAAAATAAAAATTTCATTACAGCCATCAACAACCATCTCACAGAAGTATCATTATATACAACTACTTTAGACTCCTTCTCTCTGATTGATCTTTCTGAGTTAATTTCAGTAATCCCTTTAGATTTTGTCTTTTAGATCCCATTCCTACAGGACTGCTCAAAAATGTACTACCATTAATTAAAGCTTCAATCTGAAATATGATCTATCTCTGTTAATGACCTATGTACCACAGTTGCAGTAATTAAACCTTTCATTTAAAAGCAATTACTAAACCCAGCTATCTTAGCTAATTATAGACCAAGCCCCACCCTTCCTTTTATTTCAAAAGTTCTTGAAAGAGTATTTGTAAAAAAAGCTAACTGATCTTCTACAGAAGAATGCTTTGTTTGAAGAGACCATAGTGCAGTGTTTGAGATGATCATATTTTATTACAGCGATTAGAAAATGCCATAGGTACCAACGTTACTGCGCTGCAGTAGTTTCAGTCAAATCTATCTAATATCCTCTAAGTTAGTCATGTACATGGGAAGTCTTCTTTACACACAAAGGTTAATAATGGAGTTCCACAGGGTTCTGTGCTACGATCAGTTCTGTTTACATTATACTTGCTTCCCTCAGGCAGTATCATTCAAATGCATAGCATACATTTTTTATTGTTATGCAGATGATACCCAACTTTATCTCTCTATGAAGACAGATAACACACACCAATTACTTAAACTGCAGGAATGTCTTAACAACATAGAGGCCTAGATGATTTCTAATTTTCTGCTTCTAAGTTCATATAAAAATGAGGTTAATCTGGAATGTATTACCTTGGCCTCCAGTAACACTGTGAAGACTCCTTCAATGTGCATATTAAGCAAATATTTAGGATTGCTTTCTGGCACTTGCACAATATTTTTTTTAAATTAGTAGCATCCTGTCTCAGAGTGACACTGAAAAACTACTTCATGCGTTTATTACTCATAAGATTGACTATTGTAATTCAGTATTATCAGGCTGTCCTAAAACCTCCCTGAAAAGCCTTCAGTTGATCTAAAATGCTGCAGCAAGAATACAGGCAAGGGCTAGAAATAGAGAGCATATTTCTCCTATACTGGCTTCTCTTCATTGGCTCCCCGTTAAATCCAGAATCAAATTTAAAGATTTTCTCCTAACATACAATGTCTCCAATGGTCAGGCCACTCCTATTTTTTTTTTTTTTTAAAAAGTACATTGTACCATACCAACCCAATAGAAAACTTCACTCTCAGACTGCCGGCTTACTTGTGGTTCCTAGGGTTTTTAAAAGTAGAATGGAAGGCAGATCCCTCAGCGTTCAAGCCTCTTATATGTAGAACCAGCTCCCAGTTTGGGAGACAGACGCCCTCTCAGGGGTTAGGCTTAGACAGGTTAGGCTTAAATCTTTTCTTTTTGATAAAGCTTGCAGATAAGGCTGGATCAGGTGACCTTGAACCCTCCCATAGTTATGCTGCTATAACCGTAGACTGCTGGGGGCTTTCAATGATTCACAGTGTTTCTTCTTCACTCACCTCTTTTCAGTCTTTGTTTATACACCACTCTGCACTAAATTATTAGTTATTATTAATTCATGGCCCTCTTCCACAGTGTGTCTTTGTATTATTGTAGGCTCCTTACCCTATTATATAAAGTTCCTTCAGGTATATAGAATAAACAATTAATAAATAAGATTTATAACATATTATAAACATTAAAAAATACAAATGAATTGACTTGAATAGAACAATAGGGCAATATCATAACTACTGATAAACAAAGAACCCTAGAAGCAGGGGCTTGACATTGGTTGCCATGCCGATTCATGTGGCCTGTGTCTTAGATCTTTTTAAAAAACTTTATCTTAATTTAGATTCTGGATGCATTGGTCTTGTAGGTTATCTTCACTTTTGGAGCTGAAGTTGTTTTTTTTTTTGTCACAGCTGAATTAAAACACATTGAAGTCATTTTTCCTTCTTCAATTGATCGTAAATTAGATAGCTGTGAGCTGCATTAACCAAACAGGAAACATGGCACAATGTGTATCAGACAACATGGTTGATTGCGGTAACCTCACAGTTATCACATCATCTAAGGGTAAGCCCCTCCTTTTCTTGTTTGTTTCTTCTTTATGGGTTTAATGTTACCAAATACACTGTTATAGTAAAACTCTAAATGTGGTCTCAAGTTTTGTTTTAATTTATGTGTCGAAAATATTGGTTTATTCCTACATACATTTTGAATCTCCAAAAAGCAGTTTTCACCAGACTGGGGGTTGAGGTGACCACTCAGACCCGAGTGAAGCAGATATTAAGAATATTGTGTCGGTCCTGCTTTTGCTACCAAAACAGCTGTGACACATCAAGGCATGAACTCCACTAAAAACCTGAAGGTGTGCTGTGGTATCTGCAGAGATGGGCAGTAACGCGTTACTTGTAACGCGTTACTGTAATCTGATTACTTTTTTCAAGTAACGAGTAATGTAAGGGATTACCATTGCAAAAACGGTAATTAGATTACCGTTACTTTCCCGTAGGAACGCTGCGTTACTGCGTTACTAAAACCGTGAGTTTTTTGCGAGAATGTCTCATGACAGTGACGTAAGCGAGTGCGACGTTCGTGACAACAGCTGTCTGCAGATCAACAATGGATAATATATCGAGTGCGGGAGAAAGTATGAGCATGCAGCGTTTAAAGCGTGGAAGTACTGACCTTATTTTGAGTTTGATTCCATAAAAAGTGACAAAAACATTAGTGTCCGTTGTGCGTGGGAAGAAAACTTCTTTTTACAGCGAAAAAACCCCCCCTAAACTTCCAAGCAAGCACCGAATGCGTTACGACTGTAATGGGAAATTCACAGAGAAACTCGCGGAGTCTTCAACTGACCGCTGCGGCACACCCGCACCAGGGCAAACCTCCGCCTAAACCTCCTGCTTTACAGGTGAAAATAGAGCAACTAGTCGTTGACTTTATTTATTTTCTGCTGTGTTTTACTTGCATCTATTTGAAAGAGTGAGTGTAAACATAAAAAAAATATTTTATTTTATGTGCTGGAATGTGCAGAAAATAGGTTTCTTCCAGTCAGACAATGTTGCATATAATTTAAGTTAAAAGATTAAAACTAATAAAACAAGTTTTAAAAAGAGACGTTTCCATTTGATTACATTTTGTATGATGGATTATGCAGAAAAAGTAGAATTGGGCTGAAAGATCTATCGCTTTATTACCTATTCAGGTTGTAAATTGTGTTTTTAAAAAGTAACTAAGTAACTAAGTAATTAATTACTTTTGAAAATAAGTAATCAGTAAAGTAACGGGATTACTTTTTTGGGGAAGTAATCAGTAATTAGTAACTGATTACTTTTTTCAAGTAACTTGACCAACACTGGGTATCTGTCACCAAGATGTTAGCAACAGCTTGTAAATTGGGAGGAAGAGCCTCCATGAATTGGAATTAATGGTCCAGCACATTCCACAAATGCTCGATTGGATTGAGATTTGGAGAATTTGGAGGGCAAGTCCACCTCAAACCCATTTTTGTGCTTTTAAAACCATTGCTGAACTATTTTTGCTTTGTATCAGGGAGCATTATCCTGTGGAAAGAAGTCACAGCCATCAGGGAATACAGCTTTCATTAAAGGGTGTACATGATCTGCAGCAGTGCTTCGGTAGGTGGTTTGTGTCACAGTAACATCCACATGGATGGCGGGAGCCACGGTGTCCCAGTAGAACATTGCCCAAAGCATCATGGTGCCTCTGCTGGCTTGCATTCTCCCCATTGTGAATCCTGGTGTCAGGTGTTGTCCTAGGTAAGAGATGCACATGGACCTGGTCATCCACTTGATGTTTCCCAGTGCTCTGTGGTCCAGTTTTGATGCTCACTGTCATGGTCCGGGTGAGTGGCTGTGTTTTTCCACAGAGCATGTTTCAAGCTCTCTTTGTGATTTACCCTGCTAACCTTGTTTTCTTTTGCCACAGTTCCTGGACTCACTTTGACTTAAGCTTGAAGCTTAAGCTTCTCTCTTGGACTCAGGATACCTTACCCCCATCTTGGATATCACTCTGTGCCCTCCTCCCACCTCACACCATCAGGAACCTCCAAATCTCAGGTTAGCCATTCCACACCGTTCAGCTCACTCTGGATTCACGTCAACCATCCCTCATCGCTTACTGCATCCACCTGCAAGTAAGAAAAGTTATACAATATACTCACCATCTACAGAGCTCCTCTCCACTACCTCCCTAACTCAGATGCCCTCTCTCCTCAATGTGACTGCTTAACTGCCATGTTCCAGTCTGCATCTCTGGGCCAATTCCCCCCCTCAATCCACATCCACCAAGCCACGTTAACTAGGCCTCACCAGGTCAAGTTTGTTGCCTGTGTTTTGTTGCCTTTGTCCTTATCACACTTTGAAATTTTGAGTTTCACAAGTAAATATTGTAAAATGTTCCACTGTCTCTGCTCTGGGTTCCTGCACTTGAGTCCAGTTTTTGTACCGATCTTTCGCTTCTGTGAAACACAGAAGTTAACAGAACTCATTTACATGACAAACCACCGACACGTCCCTGACATCTCTCTCCCCCTCTTTTGCAGTGACTTTGAGCACCACCCGAACCACAACCTGCACCCCAGATTCCCCTTTAGCTCCCGGTTCATGTTCACCACTCCTAGAGTCTGATATCCACCCAAGCTCACAGCTCATGTTTGGTATTCTAAGCATTAAATCATTGTATGTAAATAAAGCATTGTTGTTATATTTAAATCAGTGACTCCAACTGTATCTGCGTTTGGGTTCACTCTCTCGGCCTGGCCACCCCGCTGTACCATTCACATGCCCATTGGTGGCGCTTTAAGCAGTGGATAGGGATTAACACGGGTACCCTGACTGGTCTGCAGCTATGCAGACCCATATCCAACAAACCTTGCAATCAGAACCAGCATGCATTTTTTGGCAGCTTGTTTATTGGATCATCCACATGGGCCAGCTTTCCCTCCCCATGTTCATTGGTGAACCCATTGGTGAATATTGGCTACCCATGACACAGTTCCTGGTTCACCTTGGACCACTTATTATAAATAATAACTACTACAGACTGGTAACACCCCTCAAGAGGTGGAGATGGTCTGACCCAGTTTTCTAGCCAAAACTTAGAACTTGTCAAACTTACTCAAATGCTTATGGTTGCCTATTTGTCTTGCTTCCTGCTTCTGTTGTTCAATTTCTGTCTAATATATCCCACCCTGGGTGCTCCAGGCAGGAGGTGATTTTCGCAATCATAAGGATGATGCTATAGGCCACGGCACTCCTTAGGAATGAGAGAAAGATTAGGTGAGCAACATTCAGCAGATTTAGAGACTGAGTTGGCAGGGAAGATTGTAAACAGTTTGACAGGCAAAACAAACTTATACTTTTAGTTCTTTCTTCCGACCAGCTTATATGTGGTTTGTCTTTCTAGCAAGGGATATGCTAAGATGAGTGGTTGATGGTTTGGTGGAGAGTCACATTTGCTGATCCAGCTTTGTACTACACCAGAGTCAACAAGGAGCTCTTTTTGAAGGAGATAGTTGTAGGCAACGATAAGCAGGGCTTGACACTAATTGACATTATTAGTTATATTTGTCTTGTAGGCTGTCTTAACCGTTTGAGTTAAAGTTTTGCATTTGTCACAGTTGTGAGCCATACCTTTGGGTACACAATAATTTTACAGCGTTACTGTAAACATTCTCCTCCTCCTTTAATTTATGGTAAATTAGATAGCTGTGGGAACCGTAGCTACATCAACCAAACAGGAAACGCAGCACACTGTGTATCAGACAACAACATGGTTGAAGAAACCACACGTTAAATGATCGCATAGTCTAAGAGTTAACGCCTCCTTTTCTTGTTTGTTTCTTCTTTGTTGTACTAAATATTACCAAATACACTAAAAGGTTAAAAGATTCAATGTGGTCTAAGTTTTGTTTTAACTTGGCTGCAGATAATATTGTTTCTGCAAAAACTTTTGTTATTCAGATTTGACAGCATCTCCCTTTTTTCACCACACAAATGTTTGTAATGTCTGTGTAGCTCTGTGAACCGCTCATCATGCAGAGGCTTCAACATCCTGACCTCAGTTAATCCCGCTGTTGCTGCATCACAAAAACACTTTCTTCAAAGATTCTTTATTATTTATTAACATCTAATGCTTTGACAATCAGCAGAAATATCTATCTATCTATCTATCTATCTATCTATCTATCTATCTATATATATATATATATGTATATATATATATATATATATATATATATATATATATACATATAAATAGATATATTCACAAAAAAATCATCTGTCAGTCCATATGTTTTTGTAATTATCACAGGATATAAACATTTTAAGTGAAACTGGAACTAAGAACTAAAGTCTGAAAATACTAAAGAAACACTTGAATATAAATTGAACTAATAGGTTCACTCTCTGTTCAAATAAAGGATAAACAAAATATATGTATACAGTCTTTCAGTAAGATGAATTCAGAACTTGGAAATGTGACGCACAAAACAGAATAAACAAGTGCAAATAATAATAATTGTTGTGTGTCACCAGGTTCAATTACACCGATGGTCCAAGTTTAATCCAATTGTGCAACATAAGAGTTTCCCAGTCTTACTGGTGAGAATGCTATTTACAATTTTGCACCTCACTTCAATCTTTTTATCTGTTTCTGTGATTTTCATAAGCTCAAACATGTGAAATTGAAATCCAGACAAATTAGTAACTTTTAGTAACTGTTTATAAATTTGGAGTTTACCCAGGGACAATTTTTTTTATACTTTTTTAGTTTCTATTTTCATTCTGCCTGTAGTGCTAATTTTATTCACCAATAACATTTGCGCAGGTTGTGTTTGCATTCAGGAAAATGGTACAAAGTATAATATTTGAAAAAACGGCATCTTAAAACCAGCCGCTATCCTCTGACATTTTGTGAATTCAGTCAGTTTTGATTGAATTCACTATATCCAACAAACAATTTGCTTTATAAAAAAAAGTAAATAATTTTACCTTCAACATTTTCAGACATGTGTACCATCAACTCCAGTAAACTGAAAGTATAAAACTATAATAATAACAACAGGGCAAACCCTTAATTATAAATTAGGTCTTAACTAATGAGACTAACAACACTACAAGGAGGGGCTTGGCAAATATTGCCATGTACAGTGGCGGTCCTGGCCTGTTTGGCGCCCTGGGCGAAGACCCCCCCCCCCAACACACACAACACACACAGGATTGCACATTAACATAGAACTTTTGTCGGAACCATACTGAATTTCACAAGAGAAACATACACACATACAGATATGAAGAGAGAGAGAGTAAACGGTTACCAAACAGCCATCATAATTCGTCATACAATGAGAACAGGACAAATCAACAATTGACACTGACTAATTAATATTAAAATCTGTAACATAATGTATTGTTTGGAGTTTAGTCTGTTACTGTTACTATTTTTACCATTTCTTCTTGGAGCAACTGTAACCCACATAATTTCCTTAGGGATTAATAAAGTATTCTGATTCTGATTGTTTCAGGATGACCTGCCATTATCCAATGACACATCTGCTTACCTGCATCTTTTGCTCATTTCTCTTCCTCTTCTTTTCTCTTTTTTCTAAACTGAGGACCTGATGGCTTTGAACCCAGGATTCAAATCATGAATACATAATGGGCTTGTATTTACAACATTATGAATGAAATGTGCTCTATTTGGAAGCAGCAGGTCTCCCTCCCCTTTCCACGGGTTGTGTGTGAGACTTTAAATCATCAAAATATAAAATATAAATTTTAAATTGTTATTGATCCCTTTACCCCTAGTCCTAAAGTGTATATTTATTTTCTTACTCTTCTTATATTTATTGTTTGTTTACTTGCACTGCTGCAACTGGAGCCTCGTAGTCGCGTCTCTCTATATACTGGACTGTATGTAGCGGAGATGACAATAAAGTTTACTTTGACTTCAGCAGCGAGCAGGCGCACCGAGGAAAAACATCGGTGCAAATTATAAGTCTGTATCATAATGTCTGGTGTTTTCGTGTTTGTTGTTTTGTTTTTATTTTGCGAGTTGGTTATTAGATGCTGCTCCAGCCAGCCAGAGAATCCCCCGCCGCCCCGCCCTCTCCTCCCTGTGCCGCAAGCAGCAGGCGCACCTCGCAAACGGAGGGCGCCCTTACTCCCAGCAAATGGGCGATAGAAAACCGATCGGTGCCTACGCCATCCCCAGTATGCGCTGGCATGACGTCGCGCAGCATGAGTACGAGCAATTTTTTTTTTTTTTTTTTTTTTTTTGCCGATGCCCGTGATGCCGCCCCCACCACGATGCCGCCCCGGGCAACCGCCCGTGTCGCCCGTATCTAAAACCGCTACTGGCCATGTAAACTCAGATAATAGTAGATATATATTTTTTATCTTAATTTAGATGCTGGATTCATCTGTCTTGGAGCTTGTTTTTTTCTCTCTTTGGAATTAAAGTTGTGCCAACTGAATTAAAACAACGAAGTCATAAGCTGGCCATGATGTTTGTGCACACAGTATTTCACAACTTTTCCGTGAACATTCACTTCCTCTTATTTATGGTAAATCAGATAGCTGTGACAAACACAGCTGCATGAACCAAACAGGAAACAGAGCACACTGTGTACCAGACAACAACATGGGTGACTGAGGAAACCACAAGTTAAATTATCACATAATCTAAGAATTAGCCCCTCCTTTCCTTGTTTGTTTTTTCTTTGCTGTACTAAATGTTCAGATACACTGAACGCGATCTCAAGTTTTGCTTTAATTTGTGTGCAGATAATATGTTATCCCTGCATACCAGCAAAAAGCAATACCCTGCAGCATTGTCCAGATTAGTGGTTGTTTGATGATCAGTCCATTTTGACTAAAGTGCCGTCTTCTTCAGCTGTCAGTTGATTTTTCACCACATGAATTTTATTACCTCCTGTGTAGCTCATCTTGGATGGCTCATCATGCCAGGCTTTGACATCCTGATATCAGAACTGGACAAAAACCTTTATTCTGTAGAATTCATGTTTTACTCAAGCTTTGACAAACCATAGAAAAAAAATCACTTTGTATTATTGCAGATAATTCTTTGGTAGACAGATGAGCCTTAAGACTGACTTTAAATATATGTTAGTTTTAATATAAGGTTCTTTATGTAAAATAGCTTTCTAATAAATGTTAAACATGAAGATTTGACTTGAAGAACACTTTTAGTTTCCTTTCATTTGAAACTATGAAACTATAACTATAAGATCATCAAGGTCACTGAAGATATGCTGGTCGACTTTTAGTCCAGAGCCAAATTTGGAAAAATCAACTTTCTGCACCTCTCTGTTCCATTTCTGTGTTTTTTGTCATTTTGAAATGTTAAGTGAACACTTGCTCCTTAAAACACATATTTTATAGATGTATTTTCCATGGATTGTGCAGTAGGAAAAAAAGTATAAGTTTCAAGATCCTTTATTTGTCACATGCATAGTTATACAAGTACAACATGCAGTGATATGTGTCCAATAAAAGGCCGCGGGTCGGACTCGAACCAGCGGCTCTCAGCTATGTGCCATACGATTGCATGCTCATCCATCTGAGCAAAACTTGGACTCAGTTTGAGAAATAAACAATTTATCAAACTATATAATGACATATTTGAACTGCCAACTGTGGTAGAATCAAATATAAATAGTAGACAGCAGAAATAAATAGCAATAATAAGAGACACACACATTAGAGAATGAGTTGCAAAGGGCTCATGAGTAAAGACTTAGTCTGAATAGAGTCCGTGTGTGAGTGGTCTGGGTTATGAGGGTCACAGACTTGCTCCTGTAACCCTTATCTCATCCTTTACTCAAACCATGGCTCAGATTAATGAGGGTGGTGGGCAGGGTGGTGTATGGGAAAATAGTGTTTGTTGACAGTCTGAATGGCACAGGGAAAGAAGCTGTTTGTGAGTCTGGAGGTGTAGGACCTGATTTACCTGAGGCACCGACCACAGGCCAGCAGGTCAAACAGGTGGTGGGCAGATTGCAAGGAGTCACCTGTGATGGCTCTGGTTTTCCTGTGACAGAAGGATCTGGTGATGGCGGTGCTAATTACCCTCAGCGCAGCCTTCCTGTTCTCAGTAGTGGCCCCTGAGTACCAAACACCCAGGGAGTAGGAGAGCATGCGCTCCACTGAGGAGCAGTTGAAGGCCAGCAGTTTCTGGTCCAGGTTATTCTTCCTCAGGACATGGAGGAATCCAGCCGCTGCTGAGCCTTCTTTAAGCAACTGGCTATATGGCCTATAACAAGAGCGAAATTGCTGAATTTTGAATGGAATTTTTCAAATAAACCATTGATCTAGATCTAGTTACCCGTTTTTACGTTTTTACAACTTCTCCATCCACCCATCCGTCTGTTCGTCCATCTGTCCGTCCGTCTGTGTGTCCGTAGGTCCGCCCACCCGCTTGCCTGCTTATTTGAGGCCAGGTCGCAGGGGCAGCAACCAATGCAGAGAAACCCACATCTCCCTCTCCACAGCCACCACTTCCAGGTTATCCAGGGGAACACAGAAGCTTTCTCAGGCTAGCCAACAGATATAATCTCCCCAGTGTGTCCTGGGTCTAACCACTGGCCTCCTCCAGGTAGGACATGCCCAGAATACCTCACCCAAGGGGTGTCCTGATCAGATGCCTGAAACACCTCAACTGTCTCCTTTTAACGAGAAGGAGTAGCGGCTCTACTCTGAGCCCGTCTCAAATGGCTGATCTCCTCACCCTGTCTGTGAGGGAGAGGCCAGCCACCCTTCAGAGAAAGCTAATTTCTGCTGCTTATATCCACAATCTCATTCTTTCAGTCACTATCCAGAACTCGTGACTGTAGGACAGCAGTGTCAGTGTCAGCATCACAGCAGCTGTTTATGTAGTTTAAGTTTCTTACAGGCAAAAGTTTCAGATGTCGACATGCAGCACATAATATTTATTCACATTTATTTTATTATACACGATACAGAATTTTTTTTTTCATTGAGCATTTCTGAAAGGCAGCTTTAAATGTTTGTGGTATTAGCTTTACATACTCTACTCAAGTTGTTTACAGTTTTTTCTGAATGCTTAAACCCTAACTGTGATTCTTATAGCACAATTTCTAAAACTATTAATACTTATAGCAAAACCACTCAGTGAGTTTGCAAAACTAAAAGCACAAACACTGCTTTGCACTCAGTTTGCCATTTTGTAACACACACCTTGCAAAACTGTAGGTACAATCCACTGCACAGCACTCTTTGCAGAACTGTAAACACAACTCACTGCTTTACACTCAATTTCCAAATGATCAACACACTCCTAGCAAAACTATACACATTTATGGCTATTATTTGCAGTATTTTGCCAACTGTCTGGCACACTGTCACATGTGAAAACTGTTTTACATAATTAGTTCACTTTGCAATCAGCCTAAGCACTATAAATAACCTACAGGTAAGCTGTCCGTGTGGAGTACAATGGAGGGAGCAGGAAGAGTGAGAAGAGTGAGAATTAGAGGAGGCCGAGGAAGAGGACGTGGAGGTGAAGAAGTAGGATGAAGAGGACGACAAGGACAAGGAGGTGAAGTTAGAGGAAGAGGACAAAGAGGAGCAAGAGGAGGACGAGGAGGGAGAAGAGGAAGGGTAAGAAGAGTAAGAAATAGAATTACTGATGACATCAGAGCTACAATAGTGGACCATGTAATCAACCATGGAATGACCCTGAGGGAAGCTGGCCAACGGGTTCAGCCTAACTTGAGCCGCTACACTGTAGCAAGCATCATAAGGATATTCCGAAATGAGAATCGGTTAGTACAGTCACTTTGCACTAAGATTTGTAGCACTGCCATATGCTAATGAGAAACACAACAATACCATAGATGTAAAAATACTGAAATTGTTACTTTACAGAATTGCTAGACGACCAGATGCTGGGGGCAGAGGAAGAATGTTCACTGCAGACCAAGAAACCCATATAGTCAAAACGGTGATTGCAAATAATTCCATAAGGCTATGCGAAATTCAGCAGCGCATAATTGAGGATGACACCACCTTCCAAACATACAAAATGTGAACATTTCTGTATTTGGTCGTGTACTTGCCCGCAACAGAATCCGAATGAAACAAATCTACAGAGTACCTTTTGAAAGAAACAGTGAACGTGTAAAACAGCTGTGATATGACTATGTGCAGGTAAGCTATAGTATCATTGGTACTGAATCTGGAAGTGCATACTGTAGTGCTGTGCATGTGCCTGCTGTGCTGAATTTGTTTTGCCTTGTCTAGAGAGTGATGGAGCTAGAGGCAGATGCCATGGGTCATGAGCAGTTTTTTGTGGATGAGGCTGGTTTTCACCTCACTAAGACAAGGAGACGTGGCAGGAACATTATTGGACACCGTGCCATAATCAATGTCCCAGGACAACGTGGTGGTAACATAACTATGTGTGCAGCTATAAGTCAAAATGGTGTTGTTCACCATCATGCAACCCTGGGCCCATATAACACTGCACACATTATTACATTCCTGGACATCTTACATGACATGCTCACTAATGTTCAGAGACCAGAGCAGACCAGATACGTCATCATATGGGACAATGTTAGTTTCCATAAGGCTGCTTTGGTCCGCAACTGGTTTACAGATCACCCACTCTTCACTGTACTCAACCTCCCCCCATGCTCTCCATTCTTGAGTCCAATTGAAGAGTTCTTCTCTGCCTGGCGCTGGAAGGTCTAAGACCATCATCCCCATCAACGCATAACCCTTTTACAGGCAATGGAGGAGGCATGTGGGGATATTGACCAGGCATCATGTCAGGCCTGGATACGCCATTCCAGAAGATATTTTCCCCGGTGCCTTGGACTAGAGGACATTGCATGTGATGTAGATGAAATTTTGTGGCCAGACCCAGAGAGACGACACGATGTAGACTGATTTCTTTTTTTTTTTCCTCAGTGAAATTAATATTTTGTTTTGACTTGGAAATAAACACTTGTGTTTGTTTTGATGTTTGTGAATAAACACCAGTACTTGAAGTTTGGATTCTTCTATGTTTACGGACCTATGACAAAAGTATGACCTCAAACTGACATAGCCTACCTTGTGCACAGAGAAAGCAAAAGCCAGATGTGTTTTTTATTCATACCATCAGTGTGTAGTTGCTGCATTGTGTGCTTATTAATGTGATGGCTTGTGTTAACTGTTTATACAAAAATACCATTTTTACGAAGGTTTGGAGAGTTAAGCAGGTTTATTAGCTTTTGCAAAAAAACTACAATGTTTTGCTGATTTGGTGAAGTGTTTTCTTATTTGTGTGTAGAGCTTTGCGAAAATAGCCAGTAGTTACAAAAAATGTGCTTAAGCCATCAGAAAAACCTGTAACATGTAAATTACAAATAAAAATAACAAGTTAAATATATGAACATAAATTACTATAAAAACAATTTAATGTAAAGTAAAACGTTTTGCATTCATGACAGGTTTTATTAACCTTAATAAATACAAATTTGACTGTATATGTTGTTTAAGACAGAGCGCTAGAAGCAAGGACTTGATACTTATTGTCACAGGAAATTAGGTGATAGTATAGCTCACTGGACATTATTAACAGCTAAATTACTGTTAAAAATGTTTTTATTTTAATTAAAATACAGGACAAATTTGTCCTGAAGCCTTTTAGAATTTTAAAATAAAAGTATGATATAGATTAATTAACTTTTTTTTTAATTAAAAAAAAAAGAATCTGATTCTCATTTAAATTTATGATAAACCAGACACATGAAAAGTTACATAATGCTACATGAATAGAACTACAAACTCACACTGATAAGTTACCAGGAGAGCCGAAACCAGCAGAACACAGACAACCAGCACGGCCACTCTGAGGTTTTGCATGTTGAGAGTCAAGAGCTTCACCTGATTTAGAGGAGACAGAAAGCGAACACACAAGTACTTAAACATTTAAAACACAGTTCACAGGACTGATGTAAAGATATTTCGGTCCTTAATAGCATCCCAGTCTTTGTCTGGTATAAAACTTAAAAAGAGGTGAGAATCACAGCTGGATCAGTGCAACGGGAACCTTGATATAGTGGAGATATCATCTGAATTTCAGGAGCGGACCACTCCTCCTTCACGCCCCTTCCGACCTCAGACTATAAATGCCCCCTTCTCCAATACCCGTTGTTCTCATTTCCATGCCCCACCCTTCCCCCCCTTTCTTTCCCTCTCTTCTCCTCTTCTCTCCTCCCTGCCTTCATTCACCTCTCATTAGCCATGGGGTTCCTCCCGGCCCGCGAGCCGTCGCCAGTCCCCTTCGAGGCCTTCCCCAAACCGCAGCACCAGTTCATACTCCCTCATCCCTCTCCGCTCATCGTCCAGAGGATGTGGTCCCAGCTAGTGAAATGTATATTAGACATCAACACAGCTGACTTTATTTTTTTCATAAATTGATAAAACCCTGAATACAGGCTTAAGATATTTTAGCTACATAGGGATCATTTTCCACTACATATTACGTTGTATGAAAACAGCATTGTTCATAAAAAGTGTATTTTTCTCCTCCCTGTTGATTTACCACCACATTAATGTTCTTACCTTCTATGTATTTCTGTGGACGGCTCATCATGCTGAGGCTTCAAGCTCCTGACTTCAGAGTTAGTCCAACTATGTCTGAATCACAAAAACAAATTTAAAAGAAAGATTAGCATCAAGATTCACCTCTGCGACCCTCACCTCAGGCTTTTCAAAGAGAAGTGAAGCACAACACCTTTCACAGCTCTCTGTTAAAAAAGCAACTTCCTGATGACTTTAAAGGTCAGGGAGGAGGGTCTATCTGCTGCTTAGTTCAACTATTTTGAAATAAATAAATAATAAATTTTTGTACATTTATTAATACAGTAAGTTTGATAATACAGACCCCCCCCCCAAACAACCAAAAAACACATTTTCAACACTTGTTTAGGTACAAATATGAAAAAATTTCGTTATCTATGATCCTATTATTATTTATTTTTTATTTTTTTTTGTAGTTATTTTTAGTTTCTATGCCTGATGTTACATTAGTGTATTATGTATGTATGGGGTTCCGGGTCGCTGCTCGTGCAGTCGACCGGCCAGTCAGCTGAGCAGTTTTGCATTCTTTTTCTAACTTTAATGCTCTTTTCGTTGTTGTATTTCGCCGTCTAATCGGTATATTTGTATTCTTTTCTTTTTCCTCATTTTTGTGATTTTTGGACTTGTTTTCGACACTCAACATGACCCCAAGGCTGACCTACACCAGGGACTCCCTCATCCACCTGCAGCCGCAGCTGCAGCCCAGCCTCCGGCTTTTCCGCTCCGCTTCCACAGACTACTTTCCTGAGGAAATACTCCTTGGACACGGAAATCGAAAAACTCACAATAACAAGGTAACCAGGAAGGGATTAAAGAAGAGTGGGGTGAGAGCCAGACTAAAGAGGGAAACACACAAACAACGAGCGCTCCCGTCCATTATCCTTGCTAATGTGCGGTCTCTCTGCTCCAAGATGGATGAGCTGCAAACCTGCGTCAACCCCCTGCATGAGTACAGAACTGCCTCCGTTCTGGCATTCACGGAATCGTGGTTAAACAACAGCGACGACAGCACGCTGCACATTGATGGCTTTTCACCACCTCTTCGTCTGGACAGAGACCGCGAACGCACCAGGAAGCACATGGCGGCGGCGTAAGTCTGTATGTAAACAACAGCTGGTCCTCTACAGTCACTGTGAGGGAGAAGCTGTGCACTACAGACATCGAGCTTCTGGCTGTTTCCCTGCGCCCCTACTACCTCCCCAGAGAATTCCCACAGCTTTCATCATCTTGGTTTACATCCACCCCAGAGCTGATGCAGCTAAAGCCACAGAGTACATCACCAACACTCTGTACAAACTGGAACAATTATCACCGGACTCTCCCAAGTTCATCCTGGGTGATTTCAACCATTGTTCCCCTGACAAGTCGCTTAAAGGATACCAACAGTAGTTTCATGCAGCACACGTCAGGGGAAGACTCTGGATAAATGCTATGGCTCTGTACCAGATGCATTTAAAGCCCTACCCTCTCCCCCCTCGCCAGCAGACCACCACACCATCCTGCTGGCCCCTGCTTACACCCCAGTCAAGAGGATTAGAAAGGTCTCCAAAAACATCAAGCAGTGGACAGAGGAAAGTATCCTCACCCTACAAGGATGTTTCGAAGCCACTGACTGGGACAGCCTTCTTTCTCCCTCTGATGACATTGACGAACAAGTCAACACGGTGACATCATACATCTCCTTCTGTGTTGACAAGATTATCCCCTCAAAAACAGTCTAACAGTCTCCATCTACCTCAACAACAAACCTTGGATCACCAAGGAACTCAAGGAAATCCTTAATAAAAAAAAGAGGATGTTCTTCACCGGCTCTGCACTGGACAAAAAGGAGGTCAACAGGGAGGTGAAGAGGGCCATAAAAACTGCTAAACTGGAGTATAAAAACACAGCTGAAAAAAATTCACCAAAGGGGACCTCCACTCAGCCTGGCAGGGCCTCAAAACCATGGCCTCTGTGAATACTGCAGTCATCACCCCAGAACCATCCAGGTGGAGGGCAGCAACCCCTCCTCCCTCCCTGATGACCTCAACGCTTTCTACACCAGGTTTGAGACAGACAACATGGCCCAGCTTGAGGAGTCCAGATCCTCACTCAAACCTGGCAGCTCTGCACTCACCTTCAGGTCTGAGGATGTGGTGAGAGCCCTCAGGAGGACCAGGGAGAGGAGCTCACCCGGCCCTGACAACATCAGCAGTCGAGTTCTGAGGCACTGTGCAGGGCAACTAGGAAGTGTGTTCCGGACTCTATTTCAACACTCAATTGACAGTCACACCGTCCCCCAGCTGTGGAAACACTCCACAGTCTTCCCCATCCCCAAAAGAAACAACCCAAAGTCTCTGAATGATCTTCGTCCTGTTGCCCTCACCTCCCTGGTGATGAAGGCCATGGAGAAGATCATAAAACAGCACATTGTAAGAGCAACTGACCCCCTGATGGACCCACTCCAGTTTGCTTACCATGCACGCAGAGGTGTTAATGATGCCAAAATCTTCATCTTGGACTCCATCCACAAACATCTGGAGCTCCCTGACTCCTCGCCAGACTTCTGTTTGCTGATTTCTCATCAGCATTCAACACTCTGCAGCCTCATATCCTGGCCACTAAACTTTGCACCCGATTTCACCTGGATGATCAGCTAATCCTGTGGATATTGGACTTTTTGACCAACAGGACTCAGAAAGTTTGGGTCAACAAGTCTCTTTCCGGTCTCCGTTCCACCTCCACTGGCTCCCCCAGGGCTGTGTGCTCTCCCCCTGCTCTTCATCCTCTACACCGATGACTGCAGATCCACACAGCCCAACTGTCACCTGGTTAAATATGCTGACGACGCAGTTCTCCTGTCACTGCTGTCAGGCCCTCACAACACCACGGGCCCACTCTTTAGGAGTTTGTAGAGTGGTGTGACAGCTCCAAACTTGAATTGAACGTGAGCAAAACCAAAGAGATGGTGGTGACCTCCTCATGTCACACCACCACCATCCACGGGAAGCCAGTGGAGGTAGTTGAGGAATACAAATACCTGGGAACCATCTTCGACAACCTCCTGAAATTCTCTGCCAACACAGAGGAGATTCTCAGGAGGTGCCACCAACGGCTATACCTCCTTAGGAAACTCAACTCCTTTGGAGTCAGCACACCCATCATGATGACTTTCTACTATGCCTTCCTGGAAAGCATCATGACCTTCTCCATCACCTGCTGGTTCCACTCCCTCAGCCTTCAGAACAGGAACAGACTGCAGCACACTGCATCAGTGTGCTATAAAATCATTGGAATGCCTGTCAGAACTCTGGCACAGGTTTTCAGCCAACAGGCCCTTAGACAGGCAGCCAAAATTATTAATGACCCCTCTCACATTCTTCGTCCCGCATTTCAATGGCTCCCTCTGGGCGACGCCTCCGCTGCATTTCCTGCAGGACTGAGAGGAGGAAGCCACCTTTGTCCCCAAAGCCACTCTGCTTTTTAACTCCAGCCGATAAGAACATTTCCCACACCCATAAACATAAACTACACGCTTCCTACACTACTGACACTTTATTCACTTTTAGTCACTTGCAGTTATTTATTCACCTTCAGTCACTTTAATTTTAAAACTGTGTAATTTTAAAACTATATATACTGTATATCTGTGTTTTATTATTTCACTCCTATTGCCTGTTCTTATTGTCCTTATCTTCAACGTATGCTGCTCGGTTGTTTGTTAATTGCCCCTTGGGATAAATAAAGTCTTCTGATTCTGATTCTGATTCTGATTATAACATGCTAAAGATTTTCTCTTGCATGAGTCAAGTTTTATTTTGCTGCACAGATTTGTAATTTTAGTTTTTTAGAATAAACTGCCAAATATTTTTTAAAACATGTTTCACTCTTGCTTGTTTAACACTATACAAACATTTCAGTAAGGACAGATCATTCAAAAGAATAAACATGATTTATTGATGAACAAAATATAGATAAATGTTTGGCGGTTTGCCCGTCTCAGCAGAACGAACCCCAGCTGTGAAAGGGATTAGAGCAGGACCCCCCGGAGCCTAGACGCTGATGGTGATGATGAAGGTAGCTTGAGAGATGAGAGGTGGAGATGGGGAGGAGGTGGGTCGCACAAAAGCATCTGCAAAGGAGAAAGACAGATGCGCAGTGAGATATAAAGTATGTGGCATGACTGCTGATTGGCCTGGAAAAGGCCGGGAGAAGGTGATTGGACTAGACCAGTGATGACACAAACAGCTTGACAGTGTGGGAAAGTGGAAGTGATAAAGCTTATTTAGCTGGCATAATCAACTAAAATTTATTTTATTGCATTTCGTGTTGACTTGGTAAAGTAAAACTGTGAATATGTTTGCTTTAAAGGCCAGTTTACAAGCTGCGGAATAAATTTTTTATTATCTTTTCACATTGGAGTCACATTGGATTTTGATTTCTTTAACTGATTTGATTCTGATTCAGTTTTGACTCAGACAGTCAGAAATATTATAATTTTGATCATTTATCAGTACATATCCATATTTTTATCTAAAAACAAAGCTGACACTTGTGAGACTTCATCAGAGGTGTGAGCATCACAGCAGATGCCTTTGTGTCAAAGTAACTGAGGAGAAAACAGAAAAACATGAAGGAGATTTTCCTGGCCTGGCTTTTTATAGCAGATAAAATATTACTCAAAAATATTCTGCAGTTGTTAAAAACTGAAGAAAATCATGAAACAACATATGAACATTACCTGATGCTGCTGAGAGCAAATTTACAGAGGTTTTTGGAGACCCAGCTAAGTGTTTTGCAATTTGGCATAGTTGTAAAAGTTTTCTTCATACTGAACAGCAGAAATTAGGCTTCTTGTCAGAGGTCATTTTTGGAAAAAAACAAAAACAAAACAGCAGCCTACAGCGCTGTAAACAAAGACTGGTGTGCAATAAGCAAGTGAATAATGCAGAAAACAGAGATTTGAGATGGGAAACTGTTCTTGAAGTACACTGAGAAGAGAGAGAGAGAGGGCTGTACAGAAGTGTCATTTTATTGTGGTGAAAACAATAAAATCACAAAACAGCCAAAGTAAGAAGTGTAGTTTTCATCCTCTTTTGCTGCTGGTTCAGTGAATTCTGGTTGGAGACTGACGAAACCTGCAGCTTCAGAATCTGTGAGATGTCGGTTTCCAACACCCAACAGCATATATTGTACGTGTCGTCGGGTGAACGGAGGGATGTGTTTGTGTCTGTGTTCACATCTTTGTGGAGAATCTGTTTACTTGCTCTCATTTGCTGTTTTAGCTGTTTGGTGGTTGTTGAAATGGTTTTGTGAGCGTTAACCTGAGTTCTAGGGTTTCTGGCAAAATACATTTATATTAAAAATCGATTCAGGATTTAATCATCAATATCACGTTATTAAGCTAAAATTGATTTTAATCGAAAATTGATTTTTTAAACCCACCTTAG
>NW_020327095.1:0-27282 GCF_001858045.2 Oreochromis niloticus
AAGTTTATAGATGAGTTTTGTTCATTGTTTATTTGTTTGTTAAGCTATTTAACGCTGATAAATGAATCATTTAAGCATGAAAAGGACACCTACTATAACTTGAAGGATGAACCAGTATTGTTCTACACATAACACACAACTTAGCGAAGAAACAATTTAAAGACAAAAACAGGAGTGGCAGGCATAAAAGAAGTAATGATCTACAGCACATGAACAGTATCTGAAAGTCATGTCCTTAAGAAAAACGAAAGAATCCAGCAAATTCCAGACACAAGACCATTTAGTCATCTACTTTCATGAAACCTCATCAGAAATGGTTATGGAAGGGAAACAGAGAGTGTAATTGAGCAAAAATGCACTGGAACTTCCATAAGGAAAGGAACAGACTGAGGTATGCCAAATTACGCATCACACTAGACTAAGATCAAGGGCAAACTTGCCTTATGGAGTTGATTTCAGTATTTGTCATAGAGGTACAACAGTGAGTGTCTAGAGTTAACTTTAAAACACGGTGGAGGCTCTGTCATGGTGTGGGACTGCATTTTGTTTTGCATACTGCCAATGTAATAAAGGCATTGAAAAACCCAATAATCAAGCACACTAAACATGTACAAACTCTGTTTTGGAGTTATATACTCTAATGGCAGGACTAGACATTACAAGACGATCACAATAATCACATAGTAACACATGTAATTAGGTGATCATTCCATTCCAGTCAATTGGTTTTATATATTTATCCTACTTGTGCATGATGTAGTTTATGATCTTGTGCCTCCACACCTTTTAATATTTTCTACTCTGTCTCTATCTCTACCCTCAGGGCTCTTTTCACCCAATGCAGCGACCCAGAACAAACAGGTCTTCAACATACCTGGCTTGTCTCCTCAGATGATGCCACTCATCATTGACTTTGCATACACTGGCTCTGTTTCCATAACAGAGAAAATGCAGTGGAACTTCTCATGGCAGCTCATCAACTCAATGTAATGGACATTGTGAAACTCTGCTGTGACTTCCTCGGGGAGCAACTGTGCCCAGAGAACTGTGTTGGCATTTGGCAGTTCACAAAAGTATGCTTATTACCCGAACTACGCGCCAAGGCCTACCACTACATCATCAATAACTTTGAGCAGGTTGTTCTTGAGGAGGAGTTCCTGCAGCTAACTGTGGAAGAAGTTGCTGATATCCTTGATAGAGAGGACCTCAATGTGCAGTTGGAGACCACCGTGTATGAAGCGCTTATAAAGTGGATTAGCCATGTACCTGCAGAACGGGAACAACACCTAAACGCTCTGTTGTCCAAGGTGTATAAACTTTCATTACTACATTTATTTGGACTGAAATCTTCAGCATTTAAGTGATAGATTGAGTCGATCCATCTGGGTATAAGGATGCTTTAATATCTCGAGATGTTGCTCTTTTCAGCTGTAGCCAAACACATTAAGAAATTCTCTTCAAGAGCATTAAAACTGTATCAGATCGCTACACACATATTATAGAATAAATTATATTTATTAAGTATAGTTGCTAGAGCTATGATAAAACTGTCCCTAACAAGTACAACCATTCTCCCCTGTTTGTGTTCCCAGCTTATTTTATTTTATTTATTTTTGTATAAAGTTATACTTAAGACTTTAGATTTAAAATTGATCTTCAGTACAACTGTACAAAAGACTTTTGTCCCTGTTGACAAAAAGGCTAATGGTGTCTGACTTTGGTTGCTCTCTTGCTAGCAGTAAGAAAATTAAACAACATTAGGAGCATTATCCTAAAGAAGCTTGAGTTTACTAAAACTGATGTAGTTGATATTCAGTGTTTTTTCCATTTTCTAAGTCATATTCTGTCTGTCATCTCTCTGTAGGTCCGACTGGGACGATGACTTTAGACTACCTAACGGACAATGTGCTGTCCAGTGAGCTGGTGGCGACCAATTCTGAGTGCAGTCCATGATAACTAATGCCATCTTAGACATACATGATCTAGGAAACAGACCCTTCATGTCTGGCTTCTGTCACCCTCTTGCTCGTCCCCGCCTGCCTCATTCCATCCTGCTGGCCATTGGGGGGTGGAGTGATGGTGATCCAACTAACGGCATCGAGGCCTACGATTACCGGGCTAACTGCTGGGTCAACGTAACGAACAACCTTGAGCGTCCTCGTGCTTATCATGGAGTCGCCTTCCTCAACGGGTACGTCTACTCCGTTGGTGGCTTCGACAGGGTGGAGCATTTCAACAGCGTCCGTAGGTTTGACCTGACCACTCGCACCTGGAATGAGGTGGCACCCATGCACTCCCACCGCTGCTATGTGAGCGTGACTGTGTTGAACGGGTTCATCTATGCCCTGGGAGGCTACGACGGGCATGTACGACTCAGCAGTGCAGAGCGCTATCAACCTGAAATCAACCAGTGGAGTCTTATTGCACCGATGCACGAACAGAGGAGCGACGCCAGCTGCACAACACTTTACAGCCGGGTGGTGAAGTAAAAGAGTAGCAGAGAAAGAGAGCACACAGGCCTACAGACCTGTCAGCAACCTTTGGTAACAACCAGTTGCTAGGTAAAAATGTGTACTCCTCACCTGATTAGGCAGTGGTTGTATGAAAGACTCCAGATTTCTACAGCAAATAGTTTGTGAGTGTTTGCAGACAAGTCAGAGTATCCATGCAAACCTCTGGTGTGCTCAACAGTCTGCTAACAACCAAAGCAAACACAAGGAGGCTTGTGGTGCAACACCTTCTTGGTTACAATTTCAGACTAGTGACAGCCATCAGCCTCCAGCAACCACTTGCCAACCAGTCAGGGAATACACATTTTTTACAGTGAAGCGAGGTGCAAGATAGGTCACAAACTGGTTTCTATGTTCATGTTTTCAAATTTAAAAAGTATATTTTAAAAAGTTGAAAAATATACTAATATATATCTATTTTGTTTCTAACTGATCACAAGTGCATCTTTGCATGTATGTAGAGTACTTTAGTTGAATTGACCTGTCAACTAAAATATAACAGATATTTAAAAAATTGTAAAACACATCATTTTATTATATTAAGATCCCAAATTACAGTTATTTATTTGCATTCCTGAAGAGAAAAATTAGCCTTATTGATTGAATGTTATGTTTGATTCATTTCTGACTTTCTGACTCAAAGAAGTCCCACGTACTCAGGTCAAATTTGGGTACATAAACATGTTTTTATGACAGGAAATTGTAAAACACACATATTTGTTAATTGCTGTATTTTTCAGTTGGACGCTCTGGTACTGAGTATCGGTCTAACTTTACAAATGATGTGGAAACATTTCACTTACAGGTAACATTGTTTCCATCTGAAACCTAAGAAAAGTAAAAATACTTCATTGTTTTGTTTTCAGATTTACATTTGTGGTGGATTCAATGGCAACGAGTGTCTGCAGACAGCTGAATATTACAACCCAGAGACCAACCAGTGGACGATGATCAGTCCCATGAACAGCCGCCGCAGTGGGATAGGTGTCATTGCATATGCGGATCATGTCTTTGCAGTAAGACCACAAAGTAGTGCTGACACTCACGTAACATACAAATCAAATCTGTAATGTGCTTTGATCAGCAAGGCTTAACACAGATTTGGCTGACACAGAATTTTGCTAACTTTGTTTTGTATTTATCAATGAACAGATTCCTATCCTGACCACAGGTTCAGAGAAGGCATTCTTACTCATTCTATGTATTAATTTAACTGATTAGTGATGTTTCTGCCTCATTAATTTTTTTCATTTCATGTGCCCCATTCCCAAAATGTTGTGTCTTTGATGATTTCACTCATGATTTCACATTTCACTCAGTACAACAGAAATACTTATTCAAAACCAACATTGTCATCCTCATCGTCCCACTAGGGGACATATGTTAGAGACAGTTTCAAAGTTATCCTGCAACACCTTTAGAAAAATGAGGGAATAAGCCAAGTGATTAGAACTCATCCTCTGGGGACAGGAGGCATTTTAGCTGTAAATTTATCTTGCTATTTGCCTTAAAACCACTTATTTAGTTGATTTGCAGCTGCACCCTTTGGTAAAAAGCAAAGATTGTAGTCTCACCTTCTGAGACACACTTCTTTATTTAGCTAGCTACTGTTTAGTATTTATTTTCTATTCAGACTAAGTCTAGCAGGTGCATGTTCTTACAGGGGTGCTGTGAAGCTGGCTACACTTACATTCAATCATTTGACCCATGCATTAATTTTTAGGTTGGTGGCTTTGATGGAACCAACGGTCTGCGCACCGCTGAGGCTTACAACCCGCATTCCAATACGTGGAACCTCGTGTCCTCTATGCTGACCCCCCGCAGCAACTTTGGCATTGAGGTAATCGACGATTGCCTCTTTGCCGTCGGGGGTTTCAATGGCTTCACCACCACTTTCAACGTCGAGTACTACGACGCTTTAACCAACGAGTGGTATGAGGCGTGCGACATGGAGATTTTCCGCAGCGCTGTGAGCTGCTGTGTGGTGTCCGGACTTTCCAATCTGACTGAGTACACCTTACCTCGTGACATCCTGCCACTTGCAAATGTGCCAGAAGAAGAAATGGAGTCAGCGGAGTCCATGTAACATCTTTATAGTGCAGTACTGCCATGTGTCAACATCTGAGACTCCAACATGAAGGACTGAAATAAATCTTTAGAGCATTAAACAGCTGGTGAACTGGACATTTTTTTGTAGATATTTCAAAAACTTTCAGTATGTGTGTGAGGAGACCCTGTACTGTAGATATTGGGTTTCATCAAGATTACGCCTTTGCAACAATAAGAAATTTAAAAGATTTTTTCATTCCTGTAATGTATGGCTGCTGAGTAGCCATAACACCCATGCACACAAGGTGACCACATCACAATGAGCCGCATGTGAGACTTTTCCAACTCTTGCTAGGTAAACACAATAAGAATAAAGGGAAGCTTTCACTCTCCCTTGTTATTTCAGCTGCGCGTCTGTCTGGTAACAGTCTATAGGTTTGAGTAAGGATGTATCCATAGGTCTTTTTTGAGCGATATGTGACAATCTATGAATCTTTAGCCAAATATCACACAAATACACTGTGTCGCTTCACAACATTTTTTCTCTTGTGTGAAACTGAAAAATAACTGTATTTCTCAGTATATCTGCTTTGTGGTATTTTTCACTATATTGCATAGAATGATATATTTGTTCATGATAATAAGCATGACCTTAATATGTACTAAGGAAAATCCAGTGTTTAGAAAGGTGGATATCCTGCAGAGCCTGTAAAATGTGGGGTATTGGTTCAAGATGTGGGAGACGGGGGAACAGCATAAAAATGCTGTGCAGTCCCCCTTAAAGAGGGACATCTGGTCCCCCTACCTGCACAACATGAAGGTTGAAGCAACACCAGTAACACAACACCTTATGGTGGCAAACCAACGTGTAGACAGTGATGTGCAAAGCTGTTCATAGGAACATCCTCCATCCATGGTGGTGTAATCTTTATGCTGATGCTGAATGGATTGATTTATGAATTTACTGTAAACATTTCTTACATTTTTCTTTTTGCAAGCAGACAAACTGTCCCGGGATTGTTCCCGCTGCTCCCCTTTGTTTTATAAACATTCTAAATCAAACTCATGCCATTTTAATTTTTTTAATTTTAGGATGATGTTTTCATACAATCCTCTACATCTGCATCAAACCAGGCTTGTCATATACAACCTGCTTTTAGTCGTATATATTATATCTTTGAGCAATTGCTCAGCAACAGATCTGGACATCCGTGCAGTCTGTGCTCAGACAGGTGACTGCTTGAACCTGTCTGAGGTAACACTGTCAAGCACCTTCATTATAACAGTCTTGTACTATACATGCAGTGCGTATATCATATTGTTGGTCTATAAAATCTATTTAGATCACAAAACTGTGTTTTGTTTGTTTGTTTGTTTCTTACTACTATTGTACATCAGTAAAGTGCAGGACCCCATTTTTCCAACTAGATAAAAGTCTAATACAACCCAAGAAAACAGCTTAGCCATGAATCATAATATCAGTGTTTGGCACTGTCATGTATTTTTAGACTCATATGTTTAATAACAAATATTTTGGCTTGTGTAGTAAGGAAAGTACAGGGGGTATAATGAAGTGTCCACAAAGAATTGTGCCAGTGACCTAGCATGCATAAAAGCAGGACTATCACTAATACACAATAGTTTGACACTGTGCATGTTACAGTATTTTGTCTTAAAATGTGGGTAAAAACTGGTGGTTACAAATGTTTATTTGTGTCTTTGTAGTTTGCTGGAGATAAACTGGATTGCATTTTTGTTGGGAACTGTTATTTTAACATAACGGAGTCCAGTACAGCACGTCCCCAACAACTGGAACCTCAATAATAACAGAGCCAACACACGAAACAATAAAATGCACAAAAATCAGAAATAACGGCCTATTTAGGTTGAATATGAGCTAAATATGATATTGTAGTCCATATTTAAATAGGACTACAATTTAATCTAAGTTGTTTCAGAAGTGTTATGTTACAGGTTGACCTCTGTGAAGCAAACATACAAAATGCTAGGTGATATCTGTGAGGCTCATATGCAATACATTAAAACCAAATCAAATCAAAACAAAAGCTTTTATGCAATGAAAGGTTCATTAAAACAATGTAAATATACATTTCAAAACAATTCTATGGGGCAACTGTTGCCAAGTCATGATGATGTCATAAGCCTCCATTCCACAATTCCACAGTTAGGTTTGACTTTGTGATCTGAACACTTCAAGACAAACTTCAGACAAAAAAACTAAGAAAAACAGTCACAAAACTCAAGATGAGTGGAGAAAGCCAGCCGCCATACAAGTCGAGCTCAGTGTATAATGAACTCCGTTTGGAGGGACAATTTTGTGATGCAATCATCAAAGTGGAGGATGTCGAATTTCCGGTCCACAAGATCATCCTGTGTAACTGCACCCCGTACTTCAGGTGAGTTGCTTACCTGATAATGTGAAGGAAGGTTGACTGATTTATACTTGTGAAAAATGTAATTCATGGTCTTAGTCTGTGAAACAGTGCCAACAAAAAGGAACATGTTGAATCATGGAGCTTTTCTGATAGAAAGACTTTGTCACGGTCAACTGACAGATAGACCCAAAACACAATGCAAACATTTGCAGATTTCATCTTTACCTTCACAGAGCTCCAGATTCCACTTCAGTAAATGTGCCATTTAAAAAGCACTGTGAATCACTTGGTGATTGTATGAACTAAATCCAGACTGTGTTGAGCCGAAGTCTAATTTACGTGTTTTAAGTTACATTAATATCTTCTCCACTGTTATTCACACAGGAAAACACACCAGACTTACTGATACTAAAAAGGTTGAAAGTTATACGCTGAGCAAAAGTTTATAGATGAGTTTTTGTTCATTTGTTTATTTGTTTGTTAAGCTATTTAACGCTGATAAATGAATCATTTAAGCATGAAAAGGACACCTACTATAACTTGAAGGATGAACCAGTATTGTTTCTACACATAACACACAACTTAGCGAAGAAACAATTTTAAAGACAAAACAAGGAGTGGCAGGCATAAAAGAAGTAATGATCTACAGCACATGAACAGTATCTGAAAGTCATGTCCTTTAGAAAAACGAAAGAATCCAGCAAATTCCTGACACAAGACCATTTAGTCCATCTACTTTTCATGAAACCTCATCAGAAATGGTTATGGAAGGGAAACAGAGAGTGTAATTAAGCAAAATGCACTGGAACTTCCATAAGGAAAGGAAACAGACTGAGGTATGCAAAATTACGCAATCACTAGACTAAAGATCAGGGCAAACTTGCCTTATGGAGTTGATTTCAATATTTGTCATAGAGGTACAACAGTGAGTGTCTAGAGTTAACTTTAAAACACGGTGGAGGCTCTGTCATGGTGTGGGACTGCATTTTGTTTTGCATACTGCCAATGTAATAAAGGCATTGAAAACCCAATAATCAAGCACACTAAACATGTACAAACTCTGTTTTGGAGTTATATACTCTATGGCAATATGGACTAGACATTACAAGACGATCACAGTAATCACATAGTAACACATGTAATTAGGTGATCATTTCCATTCCAGTCAACTGATTTTATATATTTATCCTACTTGTGCATGACATAGTTTACGATCTTGTTGCCTCCACACCTTTTAATATTTTCTACTCTGTCTCCATCTCTACCCTCAGGGCTCTTTTTATCCGCTGGAGCGACCCAGACAAACAGGTCTTCAACATACCTGGCTTGTCTCCTCAGATGATGCCACTCATCATTGACTTTGCATACACTGGCTCTGTTTCCATAACAGAGGAAAATGCAGTGGAACTTCTCATGGCAGCTGATCAACTCAATGCAATGGACATTGTGAAACTCTGCTGTGACTTCCTCGGGGAGCAACTGTGCCCAGAGAACTGTGTTGGCATTTGGCAGTTCACAAAAGTATGCTTATTACTCGAACTACGCGCCAAGGCCTACCACTACATCATCAATAACTTTGAGCAGGTTGTTCTTGAGGAGGAGTTCCTGCAGCTAACTGTGGAGGAAGTTGCTGATATCCTTGATAGAGAGGACCTCAATGTGCAGTTGGAGACCACCGTGTATGAAGCGCTTATAAAGTGGATTAGCCATGTACCTGCAGAACGGGAACAACACCTCACCGCTCTGTTGTCCAAGGTGTATAAACTTTCATTACTACATTTAGTTTGGACTGAAATCTTCAGCATTTAAGTGATAGATTGAATCGATCCATCTGGGTATAAGGACGCTTTAATATCTTGAGATGTTGCTCTTTTCAGCTGTAGCCAAACCACATTTAAGAAATTCTCTTCAAGAGCATTAAAACTGTATCAGATCGCTACACACATATTATAGAATAAATTATATTTATTAAGTATAGTTGCTAGAGCTATGACTAAAAACTGTCCCTAACAAGTACAACCATTCTCCCCTGTTTGTGTTCCCCAGCTTTATTTTATTTTATTTATTTTTGTATAAAGTTATACTTAAGACTTTAGATTTAAAATTGATCTTCAGTACAACTGTACAAAAGACTTTTGTCCCTTTTGACAAAAAGGCTAATGGTGTCTGACTTTGGTTGCTCTCTTGCTAGCAGTAAGAAAATTAAACAACATGAGGAGCATTATCCTAAAGAAGCTTGAGTTTACTAAAACTGATGTAGTTGATATTCAGTGTTTCCATTTTCTAAGTCATATTCTGTCTGTCATCTCTCTGTAGGTCCGACTGGGACTGATGACTTTAGACTACCTAACGGACAATGTGCTGTCCAGTGAGCTGGTGGGGACCAATTCTGAGTGCCAGTCCATGATAACTAATGCCATCTTAGACATACATGATCTAGGAAACAGACCCTTCATGTCTGGCTTCTGTCACCCTCTTGCTCGTCCCCGCCTGCCTCATTCCATCCTGCTGGCCATTGGGGGGTGGAGTGGTGGTGATCCAACTAACAGCATAGAGGCCTACGATTACCGGGCTAACCGCTGGGTCAACGTAACGAACAACCTTGAGCGTCCTCGTGCTTATCATGGAGTCGCCTTCCTCAATGGGTACGTCTACTCCGTTGGTGGCTTCGACAGGGTGGAGCATTTCAACAGCGTCCGTAGGTTTGACCTGACCACTCGCACCTGGAATGAGGTGGCACCCATGCACTCCCGCCGCTGCTATGTGAGCGTGACTGTGTTGAACGGGTTCATCTATGCCCTGGGAGGCTACGACGGGCATGTACGACTCAGCAGTGCAGAGCGCTATCAACCTGAAATCAACCAGTGGAGTCTTATTGCACCGATGCACGAACAGAGGAGCCTCGCCAGCTGCACAACACTTTACAGCCGGGTGGGTGAAGTAAAAGAGTAGCAGAGAAAGAGAGCACACAGGCCTAGAGACCTGTCAGCAACCTTTTGGTAACAACCAGTTGCTAGGGAAAAATCTGTACTCCTCAGCTGGTTAGGCAGTGGTTGTATGAAAGACTACAGATTTCTACAGCAAATAGTTTGTGAGTGTTTGCAGACAAGTCAGAGTATTCCATGCAAACCTCTGGTGTGCTCAACAGTCTGCTAACAACCAAAGCAAACACAAGGAGGCTTGTGGTGCAACACCTTCTTGGTTACAATTTCAGACTAGTGACAGCCATCAGCCTCCAGCAACCACTTGCCAACCAGTCAGGGAATACACATTTTTTACAGTGAAGCGAGGTGCAAGATAGGTCACAAACTGGTTTCTATGTTCATGTTTTCAAATTTAAAAAGTATATTTTAAAAAGTTGAAAAATATACTAATATATATCTATTTTGTTTCTAACTGATCAGAAGTGCATCTTTGCATGTATGTACAGTACTTTAGTTGAATTGACCTGTCAACTAAAATATAACAGATATTTAAAAAATTGTAAAACACATCATTTTATTATATTAAGATCTCAAATTACAGTTATTTATTTGCATTCCTGAAGAGAAAAATTAGCCTTATTGATTGAATGTTATGTTTGATTCATTTCTGACTTTCTGACTCAAAGATGTCCCACGTACTCAGGTAAAATTTTGGGTACATAAACATGTTTTTATGACAGGAAATTGTAAAACACACACATTTGTTAATTGCTGTATTTTTTCAGTTGGACACTTAGTTACTGAGTATCGGTCTAACTTCACAAATGATGTGGAAACATTTCACTTACAGGTAACATTGTTTCCATCTGAAACCTAAGAAAAGTAAAAATACTTCATTGTTTTGTTTTCAGATTTACATTTGTGGTGGATTCAATGGCAACGAGTGTCTGCAGACAGCAGAATATTACAACCCAGAGACCAACCAGTGGACGATGATCAGTCCCATGAACAGCCGCCGCAGCGGGATAGGTGTCATTGCATATGCGGATCATGTCTTTGCAGTAAGACCACAAAGTAGTGCTGACACTCACGTAACATACAAATCAAATCTGTAATGTGCTTTGATCAGCAAGGTTTAACACAGATTTGGCTGACACAGAATTTTGCTAACTTTGTTTTGTATTTATCAATGAACAGATTCCTATCCTGACCACAGGTTCAGAGAAGGCATTCTTACTCATTCTATGTATTAATTTAACTGATTAGTGATGTTTCTGCCTCATTAATTTTTTTCATTTCATGTGCCCCATTCCCAAAATGTTGTGTCTTTGATGATTTCACTCATGATTTCACATTTCACTCAGTACAACAGAAATACTTATTCAAAACCAACATTGTCATCGTCATCGTTCCACTAGGGGACATATGTTAGAGACAGTTTCAAAGTTATCCTGCAACACCTTTAGAAAAATGAGGGAATAAGCCAAGTGATTAGAACTCATCCTCTGGGGACAGGAGGCATTTTAGCTGTAAATTTATCTTGCTATTTGCCTTAAAACCACTTATTTAGTTGATTTACAGCTGCACCCTTTGGTAAAAAGCAAAGATTGTAGTCTCACCTTCTGAGACACACTTCTTTATTTAGCTAGCTACCGTTTAGTATTTATTTTCTATTCAGACTAAGTCTCTATTCAAAAAAAGGAAAAGTTATTATCAGCAGAATGCAGTGACCTTACCCTGGTGCTGACCTCGGGGTCTTTGATCAGGCTTTTAGGCCCCAAAGCCTGTCAGGGCTACTTTAATCTGTTATAGGAAGAAAGGACTGGAACTCAATGTTCCTTTTTGGACTAAAGGCAAAAGAGCTGTGAAGACATTTATACTGAAAACATAAATACTTTTTGTCGAGGGTTATTCATCTTTGGTCATAATTGCGTGACGTAATAGACAACAGTGCTTTAATAGCTGTAGTTGAGGCTATTGAGGCTCATAAAGACTTCTTCAACAGCTGGCTTCTACTTTATTTTACTTTTTCCTTTTAATTGGCCTGTGACAATGCAAATAATGGGACGTTAATGGGCCTTTTTTAAAACAACTTTTATGTGTAAACTCCATATAACAGCATGAGAATATGTCGGGTAACTGTTCGCTTTATCCAGGTTAAACCCTAAACCAATCAGAGTATTTCCAGTAGTCAGACCACACCTAAAGCAAACAATGTCCTTGTATCTGCAACATATTAAGGGCAACTGGACAATATTGCAACTTAATTCTTCAGTCACTTTCTGCAGTATCTGTGCAAAAACAGGTAAAGACGTATAGCAGGTGCATGTTCTTACAGGGGTGCTGTGAAGCTGGTTACACTCACATTCAATCATTTGACCCATGCATTTACTTTTAGGTTGGTGGCTTCGATGGAAACAACCATCTGTGCACCGCTGAGGCTTACAACCCACATTCCAATACGTGGAACCTCGTGTCCTCTATGCTGACCCCCCGCAGCAACTTTGGCATTGAGGTAATCGACGATCGCCTCTTTGCCGTCGGGGGTTTCAACGGCTTAATCACCACTTTCAACGTCGAGTACTACGACGCTTTAACCAACGAGTGGTATGAGGCGTGCAACATGGAGATTTTCCGCAGCGCCGTGAGCTGCTGTGTGGTGTCCGGACTTTCCAACCTGACTGAGTACACCTTACCTCGTGACATCCTGCCACTTGCAAATGTGCCAGAAGAAGAAATGGAGTCAGCGGAGTCCATGTAACATCTTTATAGTGCAGTACTGCCATGTGTCAACATCTGAGACTCCAACATGAAGGACTGAAATAAATCTTTAGAGCATTAAACAGCTGGTGAACTGGACATTTTTTTGTAGATATTTCAAAAACTTTCAGTATGTGTGTGAGGAGACCCTGTACTGTAGATATTGGGTTTCATCAAGAGAACGCCATTGCAACAATAAGAAATTTAAAAGATTTTTTCATTCCCTGTAATGTATGGCTGCTGAGTAGCCATAACACCCATGCACACAAGGTGACCACATCACAATGAGCCGCATGTGAGACTTTTCCAACTCTTGCTAGGTAAACACAATAAGAATAAAGGGAAGCTTTCACTCTCCCTTGTTATTTCAGCTGCACGTCTGTCTGGTAACAGTATATAGGTTTGAGTAAGGATGTATCCACAGGTCTTTTTTGAGCGATATGTGACAATCTATGAATCTTTAGCCAAATATCACACAAATACACTGTGTCGCTTCACACCATTTTTTCTCTTGTGTGAAACCAAAAAATAACTCTATCTATATCTATATCTTTCATCTGCTTTGTGGTATTTTTCACTATATTGCATAGAATGATATATTTGTTTATGATAAAAAGTATGACCTTTATATGTACTAAGGAAAATCCAGTGTTTAAAAAGGTGGATATCCTCCAGAGCCTGTAAAATGTGGGACATTGGATCAAGATGTGGGAGACGGGGCAACAGCATAAAAATGCTGTGCAGTCCCCCTTAAAGAGGGACATCTGGTCCCCCTACCTGCACAACATGAAGGTTGAAGCAACACCAGTAAAACAACACCTTATGGTGGCAAACCAACGTGTACACAGTGAACTGCAAAGCTGTTCATAGGAACATCCTCCATCCATGGTGGTGTTATCTTTATTCTGATACTGAATTGATTGATTTATGAATTTACTGCAAACATTTCTTACATTTTTCTTATTACAAACAGAACTGATGGTTAAAACTGTTTATTTATGTGTTTGTTGTTTGCTGGGGAGATAAACTGGATTGCATTTTTGTTGTAAACTGTTATTTCAAGATAACGGAGTCCGGTACAGCACGTCCCCAACAACTGGAAACTCAGTAATAAAAGAGCCAACACACAAAACAATAAAAAGTATACTAGTCAGAAAAATCAGAAAAAAACGGCCTATTAAGGTTGAATATCAACTAAATATGATATTGTAGTCCATATTTAAAGAGGACTACAACTTAATCTAAGTTCTTTCAGAAGTGTTATGTTACAGGTTGACCTCTGTGAAGCAAACATACAAAATGCTAGGTGATATCTGTGAGGCTCATATGCAATACATTAAAACCAAATCAAATCAAAACAAAAGTTTTTATCCAATGAAAGGTTCATTAAAACAATGTAAATATGCATTTCAAAACAATTCTATGGGGCAACTGTTGCCAGGTTAGGTTTGATTTTGATCACAAAGTCAAACCTAAACCACAGTTAGGTTTGACTTTGTGATCTGAACACTTCAAGACAAACTTCAGACAAAAAAACTAAGAAAAACAGTCACAAAACTCAAGATGAGTGGAGAAAGCCAGCCGCCATACAAGTCGAGCTCAGTGTATAATGAACTCCGTTTGGAGGGACAATTTTGTGATGCAATCGTCAAAGTGGAGGATGTCGAATTTCCGGTCCACAAGATCATCCTGTGTAACTGCACCCCGTACTTCAGGTGAGTTGCTTACCTGATAATGTGAAGGAAGGTTGACTGATTTATACTTGTGAAAAATGTAATTCATGGTCTTAGTCTGTGAAACAGTGCCAACAAAAAGGAACATGTTGAATCATGGAGCTTTTCTGATAGAAAGACTTTGTCACGGTCAACTGACAGATAGACCCAAAACACAATGCAAACATTTGCAGATTTCATCTTTACCTTCACAGAGCTCCAGATTCCACTTCAGTAAATGTGCCATTTAAAAAGCACTGTGAATCACTTGGTGATTGTATGAACTAAATCCAGACTGTGTTGAGCCGAAGTCTAATTTACGTGTTTTAAGTTACATTAATATCTTCTCAACTGTTATTCACACAGTGAAACACACCAGACTTACTGATACTAAAAAGGTTGAAAGTTATACGCTGAACAAAAGTTTATAGATGAGTTTTTGTTCATTTGTTTATTTGTTTGTTAAGCTATTTAACGCTGATAAATGAATCATTTAAGCATGGAAAGGACACCTACTATAACTTGAAGGATGAACCAGTATTGTTTCTACACATAACACACAACTTAGCGAAGAAACAATTTTAAAGACAAAACAAGGAGTGGCAGGCATAAAAGAAGTAATGATCTACAGCACATGAACAGTATCTGAAAGTCAAGTCCTTAAGAAAAACGAAAGAATCCAGCAAATTACAGACACAAGACCATTTAGTCCATCTACTTAACATGAAACCTCATCAGAAATGGTTATGGAAGGGAAACAGAGAGTGTAATTGAGCAAAATGCACTGGAACTTCCATAAGGAAAGGAAACAGACTGAGGTATGCAAAATTACGCAATCACTAGACTAAAGATCAGGGCAAACTGGCCTTATGGAGTTGATTTCAGTATTTGTCATAGAGGTACAACAGTGAGTGTCTAGAGTTAACTTTAAAACACGGTGGAGGCTCTGTCATGGTGTGGGACTGCATTTTGTTTTGCATACTGCCAATGTAATAAAGGCATTGAAAACCCAATAATCAAGCACACTAAACATGTACAAACTCTGTTTTGGAGTTATATACTATAATGGCAATATGGACTAGACATTACAAGACGATCACAGTAATCACATAGTAACACATGTAATTAGGTGATCATATCCATTCCAGTCAATTGGTTTTATATATTTATCCTACTTGTGCATGATGTAGTTTATGATCTTGTTGCCTCCACACCTTTTAATATTTTCTACTCTGTCTCCATCTCTACCCTCAGGGCTCTTTTCACCCAATGCAGCGACCCAGACAAACAGGTCTTCAACATACCTGGCTTGTCTCCTCAGATGATGCCACTCATCATTGACTTTGCATACACTGGCTCTGTTTCCATAACAGAGGAAAATGCAATGGAACTTCTCATGGCAGCTCATGAACTCAATGTAATGGACATTGTGAAACTCTGCTGTGACTTCCTCGGGGAGCAACTGTGCCCAGAGAACTGTGTTGGCATTTGGCAGTTCACAAAAGTATGCTTATTACCCGAACTACGCGCCAAGGCCTACCACTACATCATCAATAACTTTGAGCAGGTTGTTCTTGAGGAGGAGTTCCTGCAGCTAACTGTGGAAGAAGTTGCTGATATCCTTGATAGAGAGGACCTCAATGTGCGGTTGGAGACCACCGTGTATGAAGCGCTTATAAAGTGGATTAGCCATGTACCTGCAGAACGGGAACAACACCTAAACGCTCTGTTGTCCAAGGTGTATAAACTTTCATTACTACATTTAGTTTGGACTGAAATCTTCAGCATTTAAGTGATAGATTGAGTCGATCCATCTGGGTATAAGGATGCTTTAATCTCTTGAGATGTTGCTCTTTTCAGCTGTAGCCAAACCACATTTAAGAAATTCTCTTCAAGAGCATTAAAACTGTATCAGATCGCTACACACATATTATAGAATAAATTATTTTTATTAAGTATAGTTGCTAGGGCTATGACTAAAAACTGTCCCTAACAAGTACAACCATTCTCCCCTGTTTGTGTTCCCCAGCTTTATTTTATTTTATTTATTTTTGTATAAAGTTATACTTAAGACTTTAGATTTAAAATTGATCTTCATTACAACTGTACAAAAGACTTTTGTCCCTGTTGACAAAAAGGCTAATGGTGTCTGACTTTGGTCGCTCTCTTGCTAGCAGTAAGAAAATTAAACAACATTAGGAGCATTATCCTAAAGAAGCTTGAGTTTACTAAAACTGATGTAGTTGATATTCAGTGTTTTTTCTATTTTCTATTTTTAAGTCATATTCTGTCTGTCATCTCTCTGTAGGTCCGACTGGGACTGATGACTTTAGACTACCTAACGGACAATGTGCTGTCCAGTGAGCTGGTGGGGACCAATTCTGAGTGCCAGTCCATGATAACTAATGCCATCTTAGACATACATGATCTAGGAAACAGACCCTTCATGTCTGGCTTCTGTCACCCTCTTGCTCGTCCCCGCCTGCCTCATTCCATCCTGCTGGCCATTGGGGGGTGGAGTGGTGGTGATCCAACTAACGGCATAGAGGCCTACGATTACCGGGCTAACCGCTGGGTCAACGTAACGAACAACCTCGAGTGTCGTCGTGCTTATCATGGAGCCGCCTTCCTCAACGGGTACGTCTACTCCGTTGGTGGCTTCGACAGGGTGGAGCATTTCAACAGCGTCCGTAGGTTTGACCTGACCACTCGCACCTGGAATGAGGTGGCACCCATGCACTCCCGCCGCTGCTATGTGAGCGTGACTGTGTTGAACGGGTTCATCTATGCCCTGGGAGGCTACGACGGGCATGTACGACTCAGCAGTGCAGAGCGCTATCAACCTGAAATCAACCAGTGGAGTCTTATTGCACCGATGCACGAACAGAGGAGCGACGCCAGCTGCACAACACTTTACAGCCGGGTGGGTGAAGTAAAAGAGTAGCAGAGAAAGAGAGCACACAGGCCTAGAGACCTGTCAGCAACCTTTTGGTAACAACCAGTTGCTAGGGAAAAATGTGTATTCCTCAGCTGGTTAGGCAGTGGTTGTATGAAAGACTACAGATTTCTACAGCAAATAGTTTGTGAGTGTTTGCAGACAAGTCAGAGTACTCCATGCAAACCTCTGGTGTGCTCAACAGTCTGCTAACAACCAAAGCAAACACAAGGAGGCTTGTGGTGCAACACCTTCTTGGTTACAATTTCAGACTAGTGACAGCCATCAGCCTCCAGCAACCACTTGCCAACCAGTCAGGGAATACACATTTTTTACAGTGAAGCGAGGTGCAAGATAGGTCACAAACTGGTTTCTATGTTCATGTTTTCAAATTTAAAAAGTATATTTTAAAAAGTTGAAAAATATACTGATATATATCTATTTTGTTTCTAACTGATCACAAGTGCATCTTTGCATTTATGTACAGTACTTTAGTAGAATTGACCTGTCAACTCAAATATAACAGATATTTAAAAAATTGTAAAACACATCATTTTTTTTTATTAAGATCCCAAATTACAGTTATTTATTTGCATTCCTGAAGAGAAAAATTAGCCTTATTGATTGAATGTTATGTTTGATTCATTTCTGACTTTCTGACTCAAAGATGTCCCACGTACTCAGGTAAAATTTGGGTACATAAACATGTTTTTATGACAGGAAATTGTAAAACACACACACATTTGTTAATTGCTGTATTTTTCAGTTGGACACTTGGGTACCGAGTATTGGTCTAACTTCACAAATGATGTAGAAACATTTCACTTACATGTAACATTGTTTCCATCTGAAACCTAAGAAAAGTAAAAATACTTCATGTCCCTTTTTTTGTCTTCAGATTTACATTTGTGGTGGATTCAATGGCAACGAGTGTCTGCAGACAGCTGAATATTTCAACCCAGAGACCAACCAGTGGACGATGATCAGCCCCATGAACAGCCGCCGCAGTGGGATAGGTGTCATTGCATATGCGGATCATGTCTTTGCAGTAAGACCACAAAGTAGTGCTGACACTCACGTAACATACAAATCAAATCTGTAATGTGCTTTGATCAGCAAGGTTTAACACAGATTTGGCTGACACAGAATTTTGCTAACTTTGTTTTGTATTTATCAATGAACAGATTCCTATCCTGACCACAGGTTCAGAGAAGGCATTCTTACTCATTCTATGTATTAATTTAACTGATTAGTGATGTTTCTGCCTCATTAGTCTTTTTCATTTCATGTGCCCCATTCCCAAAATGTTGTGTCTTTGATGATTTCACTCATGATTTCACATTTCACTCAGTACAACAGAAATACTTATTCAAAACCAACATTGTCATCCTCATCGTTCCACTAGGGGACATATGTTAGAGACAATTTCAAAGTTATCCTGCAACACCTTTAGAAAAATGAGGGAATAAGCCAAGTGATTAGAACTCATCCTCTGGGGACAGGAGGCATTTTAGCTGTAAATTTATCTTGCTATTTGCCTTAAAACCACTTATTTAGTTGATTTGCAGCTGCACCCTTTGGTAAAAAGCAAAGATTGTAGTCTCACTTTTTGAGACACACTTCTTTATTTAGCTAGCTACCGTTTAGTATTTATTTTCTATTCAGACTAAGTCTAGCAGGTGCATGTTCTTACAGGGGTGCTGTGAAGCTGGTTACACTTACATTCAATCATTTGACCCATGCATTAATTTTTAGGTTGGTGGCTTTGATGGAAACAACCGTCTGCGCACCGCTGAGGCTTACAGCCCACATTCCAATACGTGGAACCTCGTGTCCTCTATGCTGACCCCCCGCAGCAACTTTGGCATTGAGGTAATCGACGATCGCCTCTTTGCCGTCGGGGGTTTCAACGGCTTCACCACCACTTTCAACGTCGAGTACTACGACGCTTTAACCAACGAGTGGTATGAGGCGTGCGACATGGAGATTTTCCGCAGCGCCTTGAGCTGCTGTGTGGTGTCCGGACTTTCCAACCTGACTGAGTACACCTTACCTCGTGACATCCTGCCACTTGCAAATGTGCCAGAAGAAGAAATGGAGTCAGCGGAGTCCATGTAACATCTTTATAGTGCAGTACTGCCATGTGTCAACATCTGAGACTCCAACATGAAGGACTGAAATAAATCTTTAGAGCATTAAACAGCTGGTGAACTGGACATTTTTTTGTAGATATTTCAAAACTTTCAGTATGTGTGTGAGGAGACCCTGTACTGTAGATATTGGGTTTCATCAAGATTACGCCTTTGCAACAATAAGAAATTTAAAAGATTTTTTCATTCCCTGTAATGTATGGCTGCTGAGTAGCCATAACAGACATGCACACAGGGTGATCACATCACAATGAGCCGCATGTGGGACTTTTCCAACTCTTGCTAGGTAAACACAATAAGAATAAAGGGAAGCTTTCACTCTCCCTTGTTATTTCAGCTGCGCGTCTGTCTGGTAACAGTATATAGGTTTGAGTAAGGATGTATCCACAGGTCTTTTTGGAGCGATATGTGACAACCTATGAATCTTTAGCCAAATATCACACAAATATACTGTGTCGCTTCACACCATTTTTTCTGTTGTGTGAAACCAAAAAATAACTCTATCTATATCTATATCTTTCATCTGCTTTGTGGTATTTTTCACTATATTGCATAGAATGATATATTTGTTTATGATAAAAAGTATGACCTTTATATGTACTAAGGGAAATCCAGTGTTTAAAAAGGTGGATCTCCTCCAGAGCCTGTAAAATGTGGGATATTGGATCAAGATGTGGGAGACGGGGGAACAGCATAAAAATGCTGTGTAGTCCCCCTTAAAGAGGGACATCTGATCCCCCTACCTGCACAACATGAAGGTTGAAGCAACACCAGTAAAACAACACCTTATGGTGGCAAACCACCGTGTACACAGTGAACTGCAAAGCTGTTCATAGGAACATCCTCCATCCATGGTGGTGTTATCTTTATTCTGATACCGAATTGATTGATTTATGAATTTACTGCAAACATTTCTTACATTTTTCTTATTGCAAGCAGAACTGATGGTTAAAAATGTTTATTTGTGTGTTTGTTGTTTGCTGGGGAGATAAACTTTATTGCATTTTTGTTGTAAACTGTTATTTCAAGATAACGGAGTCCAGTACAGCACGTCCCCAACAACTGGAAACTCAGTAATAACAGAGCCAACACACAAAACAATAAAATCTATACTAGTCAGAAAAATCAGAAAAAACTGCGTATTAAGTTTGAATATGAACTAAATATGATATTGTAGTCCATATTTAAATAGGACTACAATTTAATCTAAGTTGTTTCAGAAGTGTTATGTTACCGGTTGACCTCTGTGAAGCAAACATACAAAATGCTAGGTGATATCTGTGAGGCTCATATGCAATACATTAAAACCAAATCAAATCAAAACAAAAGTTTTTATGTAATGAAAGGTTCATTAAAACAATGTAAATATACATTTCAAAACAATTCTATGGGGCAACTGTTGCCAGGTCATCATGATGTCATAAGCCTCCATTCCACAATTCCACAGTTAGGTTTGACTTTGTGATCTGGACACTTCAAGACAAACTTCAGACAAAAAAACTAAGAAAAACAGTCACAAAACTCAAGATGAGTGAAGAAAGCCAGCCGCCATACAAGTCGAGCTCAGTGTATAATGAACTCCGTTTGGAGGGACAATTTTGTGATGCAATCATCAAAGTGGAGGATGTTGAATTTCCGGTCCACAAGATCATCCTGTGTAACTGCACCCCGTACTTCAGGTGAGTTGCTTACCTGATAATGTGAAGGAAGGTTGACTGATTTATACTTGTGAAAAATGTAATTCATGGTCTTAGTCTGTGAAACAGTGCCAACAAAAAGGAACATGTTGAATCATGGAGCTTTTCTGATAGAAAGACTTTGTCACGGTCAACTGACAGATAGACCCAAAACACAATGCAAACATTTGCAGATTTCATCTTTACCTTCACAGAGCTCCAGATTCCACTTCAGTAAATGTGCCATTTAAAAAGCACTGTGAATCACTTGGTGATTGTATGAACTAAATTCAGACTGTGTTGAGCCGAAGTCTAATTTACGTGTTTTAAGTTACATTAATATCTTCTCAACTGTTATTCACACAGTAAAACACACCAGACTTACTGATACTAAAAAGGTTGAAAGTTATACGCTGAGCAAAAGTTTATAGATGAGTTTTTGTTCATTTGTTTATTTGTTTGTTAAGCTATTTAACGCTGATAAATGAATCATTTAAGCATGAAAAGGACACCTACTATAACTTGAAGGATGAACCAGTATTGTTTCTACACATAACACACAACTTAGCGAAGAAACAATTTTAAAGACAAAACAAGGAGTGGCAGGCATAAAAGAAGTAATGATCAACAGCACATGAACAGTATCTGAAAGTCATGTCCTTAAGAAAAACGAAAGAATCCAGCAAATTCCAGACACAAGACCATTTAGTCCATCTACTTTTCATGAAACCTCATCAGAAATGGTTATGGAAGGGAAACAGAGAGTGTAATTGAGCAAAATGCACTGGAACTTCCATAAGGAAAGGAAACAGACTGAGGTATGCCAAATTACATATAACTAGAGTGAAGATCAGTAGAAACTGGCCTTATGGAGTTGATTTCAGTATTTGTCATAGAGGTACAACAGTGAGTGTCTAGAGTTAACTTTAAAACATGGTGGAGGCTCTGTCATGGTGTGGGACTGCATTTTGTTTTGCATACTGCCAATGTAATAAAGGCATTGAAAACCCAACAATCAAGCACACTAAACATGTACAAACTCTGTTTTGGAGTTATATACTCTAATGGCAATATGGACTAGACATTACAAGACGATCACAATAATCACATAGTAACACATGTAATTAGGTGATCATATCCATTCCAGTCAATTGGTTTTATATATTTATCCTACTTGTGCATGATGTAGTTTACGATCTTGTTTCCTCCACACCTTTTAATATTTTGTACTCTGTCTCCATCTCTACCCTCAGGGCTCTTTTCACCCACTGCAGCGACCCAGACAAACAGGTCTTCAACATACCTGGCTTGTCTCCTCAGATGATGGCACTCATCATTGACTTTGCATACACTGGCTCTGTTTCCATAACAGAGGAAAATGCAGTGGAACTTCTCATGGCAGCTGATCAACTCAATGCAATGGACATTGTGAAACTCTGCTGTGACTTCCTCGGGGAGCAACTGTGCCCAGAGAACTGTGTTGGCATTTGGCAGTTCACAAAAGTATGCTTATTACCCGAACTACGCGCCAAGGCCTACCACTACATCATCAATAACTTTGAGCAGGTTGTTCTTGAGGAGGAGTTCCTGCAGCTAACTGTGGAGGAAGTTGCTGATATCCTTGATAGAGAAGACCTCAATGTGCAGTTGGAGACCACCGTGTATGAAGCGCTTATAAAGTGGATTAGCCATGTACCTGCAGAACGGGAACAACACCTCACCGCTCTGTTGTCCAAGGTGTATAAACTTTCATTACTACATTTAGTTTGGGCTGAAATCTTCAGCATTTAAGTGATAGATTGAGTCGATCCATCTGGGTATAAGGATGCTTTAATATCTTGAGATGTTGCTCTTTTCAGCTGTAGCCAAACCACATTTAAGAAATTCTCTTCAAGAGCATTAAAACTGTATCAGATCGCTACACACATATTATAGAATAAATTATTTTTATTAAGTATAGTTGCTAGGGCTATGACTAAAAACTGTCCCTAACAAGTACAACCATTCTCCCCTGTTTGTGTTCCCCAGCTTTATTTTATTTTATTTATTTTTGTATAAAGTTATACTTAAGACTTTAGATTTAAAATTGATCTTCATTACAACTGTACAAAAGACTTTTGTCCCTGTTGACAAAAAGGCTAATGGTGTCTGACTTTGGTCGCTCTCTTGCTAGCAGTAAGAAAATTAAACAACATGAGGAGCATTATCCTAAAGAAGCTTGAGTTTACTAAAACTGATGTAGTTGATATTCAGTGTTTTTTCTATTTTCTAAGTCATATTCTGTCTGTCATCTCTCTGTAGGTCCGACTGGGACTGATGACTTTAGACTACCTAACGGACAATGTGCTGTCCAGTGAGCTGGTGGGGACCAATTCTGAGTGCCAGTCCATGATAACTAATGCCATCTTAGACATACATGGTCTAGGAAACAGACCCTTCATGTCTGGCTTCTGTCACCCTCTTGCTCGTCCCCGCCTGCCTCATTCCATCCTGCTGGCCATTGGGGGGTGGAGTGGTGGTGATCCAACTAACGACATTGAGGCCTACGATTACCGGGCTAACTGCTGGGTCAACGTAACAGACAACTTCGAGCGTCCTCGTGCGTATCATGGAGTCGCCTTCCTCAACGGGTACGTCTACTCCGTTGGTGGCTTCGACAGGGTGGAGCATTTCAACAGCGTCCGTAGGTTTGACCTGACCACTCGCACCTGGAATGAGGTGGCACCCATGCACTCCCGCCGCTGCTATGTGAGCGTGACTGTGTTGAACGGGTTCATCTATGCCCTGGGAGGCTACGACGGGCATGTACAACTCAGCAGTGCAGAGCGCTATCAACCTGAAATCAACCAGTGGAGTCTTATTGCACCGATGCACGAACAGAGGAGCGACGCCAGCTGCACAACACTTTACAGCCGGGTGGGTGAAGTAAAAGAGTAGCAGAGAAAGAGAGCACACAGGCCTAGAGACCTGTCAGCAACCTTTTGGTAACAACCAGTTGCTAGGGAAAAATGTGTATTCCTCAGCTGGTTAGGCAGTGGTTGTATGAAAGACTACAGATTTCTACAGCAAATAGTTTGTGAGTGTTTGCAGACAAGTCAGAGTACTCCATGCAAACCTCTGGTGTGCTCAACAGTCTGCTAACAACCAAAGCAAACACAAGGAGGCTTGTGGTGCAACACCTTCTTGGTTACAATTTCAGACTAGTGACAGCCATCAGCCTCCAGCAACCACTTGCCAACCAGTCAGGGAATACACATTTTTTACAGTGAAGCGAGGTGCAAGATAGGTCACAAACTGGTTTCTATGTTCATGTTTTGTCAAATTTAAAAGTATATTTTAAAAAGTTGAAAAATATACTGATATATATCTATTTTGTTTCTAACTGATCACAAGTGCATCTTTGCATTTATGTACAGTACTTTAGTAGAATTGACTTGTCAACTAAATATAAAACATATTAAAAAATAGTAAAACACATCATTATTTTATTTATTAAGATCCCAAATTACAGTTATTTATTTGCATTGCTGAAGAGAAAAATTAGCCTTATTGATTGAATGTTATGTTTGATTCATTTCTGACTTCTCAAAGAAGTCCCACGTACTCCGGTCAAATTTGGGTACATAAACATGTTTTTATGACAGGAAATTGTAACACACACACACACATCTGTTAATTGCTGTATTTTTCAGTTGGACACTTGGGTACCGAGTATCGGTCTAACTTCACAAATGATGTGGAAACATTTCACTTACATGTAACATTGTTTCCATCTGAAACTAAGAAAAGTAAAATACTTCATGTCCCTTTTTTTGTCTTCAGATTTACATTTGTGGTGGATTCAATGGCAACGAGTGTCTGCAGACAGCTGAATATTTCAACCCAGAGACCAACCAGTGGACGATGATCAGCCCATGAACAGCCGCCGCAGTGGGATAGGTGTCATTGCATATGCGGATCATGTCTTTGCAGTAAGACCACAAAGTAGTGCTGACACTCACGTAACATACAAATCAAATCTGTAATGTGCTTTGATCAGCAAGGTTTAACACAGATTTGGCTGACACAGAATTTTGCTAACTTTGTTTTGTATTTATCAATGAACAGATTCCTATCCTGACCACAGGTTCAGAGAAGGCATTCTTACTCATTCTATGTATTAATTTAACTGATTAGTGATGTTTCTGCCTCATTAGTCTTTTTCATTTCATGTGCCCCATTCCCAAAATGTTGTGTCTTTGATGATTTCACTCATGATTTCACATTTCACTCAGTACAACAGAAATACTTATTCAAAACCAACATTGTCATCCTCATCGTTCCACTAGGGGACATATGTTAGAGACAATTTCAAAGTTATCCTGCAACACCTTTAGAAAAATGAGGGAATAAGCCAAGTGATTAGAACTCATCCTCTGGGGACAGGAGGCATTTTAGCTGTAAATTTATCTTGCTATTTGCCTTAAAACCACTTATTTAGTTGATTTGCAGCTGCACCCTTTGGTAAAAAGCAAAGATTGTAGTCTCACCTTCTGAGACACACTTCTTTATTAGCTAGCTACCGTTTAGTATTTATTTTCTATTCAGACTAAGTCTCTATTCAAAAAAAGGAAAAGTTATTATCAGCAGAATGCAGTGACCTTACCCTGGTGCTGACCTCGGGGTCTTTGATCAGGCTTTTAGGCCCCAAAGCCTGTCAGGGCTACTTTATCTGTTATAGGAAGAAAGGACTGGAACTCAATGTTCCTTTTTGGACTAAAGGTAAAAGAGCTGTGAAGACATTTATACTGAAAACATAAATACTTTTTGTCGAGGGTTATTCATCTTTGGTCATAATTGCGTGACGTAATAGACAACAGTGCTTTAATAGCTGTAGTTGAGGCTATTGAGGCTCATAAAGACTTCTTCAACAGCTGGCTTCTACTTCATTTTCCTTTTTCCTTTTAATTGGCCTGTGACAATGCAAATAATGGGACGTTAATGGGCCTTTTTTAAAACAACTTTTATGTGTAAACTCCATATAACAGCATGAGAATATGTCGGTCAACTGTTCGCTTTATCCAGGTAAAACCCTAAACCAATCAGAGTATTTCCAGTAGTCAGACCACACCTAAAGCAAACAATCTCCTTGTATCTGCTACATATTAAGGGCAACTGGACAATATTGCAACTTAATTCTTCAGTCACTTTCTGCAGTATCTGTGCAAAAACAGCTAAAGACGTATAGCAGGTGCATGTTCTTACAGGGGTGCTGTGAAGCTGGCTACACTCACATTCAATCATTTGACCCATGCATTAATTTTTAGGTTGGTGGCTTTGATGGAAACAACCATCTGCGCACCGCTGAGGCTTACAACCCGCATTCCAATACGTGGAACCTCGTGTCCTCTATGCTGACCCCCCGCAGCAACTTTGGCATTGAGGTAATCGACGATCGCCTCTTTGCTGTCGGGGGTTTCAACGGCTTAATCACCACTTTCAACGTCGAGTACTACGACGCTTTAACCAACGAGTGGTATGAGGCGTGCGACATGGAGATTTTCCGCAGCGCCGTGAGCTGCTGTGTGGTGTCCGGACTTTCCAACCTGACTGAGTACACCTTACCTCATGACATCCTGCCACTTGCAAATGTGCCAGAAGAAGAAATGGAGTCAGCGGAGTCCATGTACATCTTTATAGTGCAGTACTGCCATGTGTCAACATCTGAGACTCCAACATGAAGGACTGAAATAAATCTTTAGAGCATTAAACAGCTGGTGAACTGGACATTTTTTTGTAGATATTTCAAAACTTTCAGTATGTGTGTGAGAGACCCTGTACTGTAGATATTGGGTTTCATCAAGATTACGCCTTTGCAACAATAAGAAATTTAAAGATTTCTTCATTCCCTGTAATGTATGGCTGCTGAGTAGCCATAACACATGCACACAAGGTGACCACATCACAATGAGCCGCATGTGGACTTTTCCAACTCTTGCTAGGTAAACACAATAAGAATAAAGGGAAGCTTTCACTCTCCCTTGTTATTTCAGCTGCACGTCTGTCTGGTAACAGTATATAGGTTTGAGTAAGGATGTATCCACAGGTCTTTTTGAGCGATATGTGACAATCTATGAATCTTTAGCCAAATATCACACAAATACACTGTGTCGCTTCACACCATTTTTTCT